>NC_134689.1:6071348-6175406 GCF_050947455.1 Rhinoderma darwinii | reverse complement strand
GAAGTCAATGGGGCTCCCGTAATGACGGGAGCGTTGCTAGGAGACGTCAGTAAATAGTCACTGTCCAGGGTGCTGAAAGAGTTAAGCGATCGGCAGTAACTGTTTCTGCACCCGGGACAGTGACTACCGATCTCAATATACATGTATCTGTAAAAAAATATATAAGTTCATACTTACCGAGAACTCCCTGGGTCTGTCTCCAGTCCGGCCTCCCAGGATGACGATTCAGTGTAAGTGACGGCTGCAGCCAATCACAGGCCAAGCACAGGCTGCAGCGGTCACATGGACTGGCGCGTCATCCAGGGAGGTCGGGCTGGATGCCGAAAGAGGGACGCGTCACCAAGACAACGGCCGGTAAGTATGAAAGTCGTTTACTTTCACTAGGGAAAGTGCTGTCCCTTCTCTCTATCCTGCACTGATAGGGAGAAGGGAAGCACTTTTCCCGCAGTCCGCAGCAGCTAGTCCGCATCAATGTACTGCACATTTTGTGCAGATCCGCAGCAGAATCTGCAACGCAGATTCTGTGCGGCATGGATGCGGACAGTTGCGGAGGAATTCCGCCATGTGTGGTCATGCCCTAATACTGCCCCTATATACAAGAATATAACTGCGGTAATACTGCCCCCTATATACAAGAATATAACTACTATAATACTGCCCCTATATACAAGTATATAACTACTATAATACTGCTCCTATATACAAGAATATAACTACTATAATACTGCTCCTATATACAAGAATATAACTACTATAATACTGCCCCTATATACAAGAATATAACTACTATAATACTGCCCCCTATATACAAGAATAAAACTACTATAATACTGCTCCTATATACAAGAATATAACTACTATAATACTGCTCCTATATACAAGAATATTACTACTATAATACTGCTCCTATATACAAGAATATAACTACTATAATACTGCCCCCTATATACAAGAATATAACTACTATAATACTGCCCCTATATACAAGAATATAACTACTATAATACTGCCCCTATATACAAGAATATAACTACTATAATACTGCCCCCTATATACAAGAATATAACTACTATAATACAACCCCTTATATACAAGAATATAACTACTATAATACTGCCCCCTATATACAAGAATATAACTACTATAATACTGCCCCCTATATACAAGAATATAACTACTATAATACTGCTCCTATATACAAGAATATAACTACTATAATACTGCTCCTATATACAAGAATATAACTACTATAATACTGCCCCTATATACAAGAATATAACTACTATAATACTGCCCCTATATACAAGAATATAACTACTATAATACTGCTCCTATATACAAGAATATAACTACTATAATACTGCTCCTATATACAAGAATATAACTACTATAATACTGCTCCTATATACAAGAATATAACTACTATAATACTGCTCCTATATACAAGTATATAACTACTATAATACTGCCCCTATATACAAGAATATAACTACTATAATACTGCCCCTATATACAAGAATATAGCTACTATAATACTGCCCCCTATATACAAGAATATAGCTACTATAATACTGCCCCTATATACAAGAATATAACTACTATAATACTGCTCCCTATATACAAGAATATAACTACTATAATACTGCCCCTATATACAAGAATATAACTAATATAATACTGCCTCCTATATACAAGAATATAAGCAACATAATACTGCACCTATATACAAGAATATAACTACTATAATACTGCCTCCTATCTACAAGAATATAACTACTATAATACTGCCCCCTATCTACAAGAATATAACTACTATAATACTGCTCCCTATATACAAGAATATAACTACTATAATACTGCTCCTATATACAAGAATATAACTACTATAATACTGCCCCTATATACAAGAATATAACTACTATAATACTGCCCCCTATATACAAGAATATAACTACTATAATACTGCCCCTATATACAAGAATATAACTACTATACTACTGCCCCCTATATACAAGAATATAACTACTATAATACTGCTCCCTATATACAAGAATATAACTACTATAATACTGCCCCTTTCTACAAGAATATAACTACTATAATACTGCTCCTATATACAAGAATATAACTACTATAATACTGCCCCTATATACAAGAATATAACTACTATAATACTGCCCCTATATACAAGAATATAACTACTATAATACTGCTCCTATATACAAGAATATAACTACTATAATACTGCCCCCTATATACAAGAATATAACTACTATAATACTGCCCCTATATACAAGAATATAACTACTATAATACTGCCTCCTATATAGAAGAATATAACTACTATAATACTGCCCCTATATACAAGAATATAACTACTATAATACTGCCCCTATATACAAGAATATAACTACTATAATACTGCTCCTATATACAAGAATATAACTACTATAATACTGCTCCTATATACAAGAATATAACTACTATAATACTGCCCCTATATACAAGAATATAACTACTATAATACTGCCTCCTATATACAAGAATATAACTACTATGATACTGCTCCTATATACAAGAATATAACTACTATAATACTGCCCCTATATACAAGAATATAACTACTATAATACTGCCCCTATATACAAGAATATAACTACTATAATACTGCCCCCTATATACAAGAATATAACTACTATAATACTGCTCCTATATACAAGAATATAACTACTATAATACTGCCCCCTATATACAAGAATATAACTACTATAATACTGCTCCTATATACAAGAATATAACTACTATAATACTGCCCCCTATATACAAGAATATAACTACTTTAATACTGACCATATATACAAGAATATAACTACTATAATACTGTCCCTATATACAAGAATATAACTACTATAATACTGCCCCCTATATACAAGAATATAACTACTATAATACTGCCCCCTATATACAAGAATATAACTACTATAATACTGCCCCCAATATACAAGAATATAACTACTATAATACTGCTCCTATATACAAGAATATAACTACTATAATACTGCCCCCTATATACAAGAATATAACTAATATAATACTGCTCCTATATACAAGAATATAACTACTATAATACTGCCCCCTATATACAAGAATATAACTACTATAATACTGCCCCTATATACAAGAATATAGCTACTATAATACTGCCCCCTATATATAAGAATATAACTACTATAATACTGCCCCCTATATACAAGAATATAACTACTATAATACTGCCCCCTATATACAAGAATATAACTACTATAATACTGCCCCTATATACAAGAATATAACTACTATAATACTGCTTCCTATATACAACAATATAACTACTATAATACTGCCCCTTATATACATGAATATAACTACTATAATACTGCCCCTATATACAACAATATAACTACTATAATACTGCCCCCTATATACAAGAATATAACTACTATAATACTGCCCCTATATACAAGAATATAACTACTATAATACTGCTACTATATACAAGAATATAACTACTATAATACTGCCCCCTATATACATGAATATAACTACTATAATACTGCTCCTATATACAAGAATATAACTACTATAATACTGCTCCCTATATACAAGAATATAACTACTATAATACTGCTCCCCTATATACAAGAATATAACTACTATAATACTGCCCCTGTGTACAAGAATATAACTACTATAATACTGCCTCCTATATACAAGAATATAACTACTATAATACTGCCCCTATATACAAGAATATAACTACTATAATACTGCCCCCTATATACAAGAATATAACTACTATAATACTGCCCCTTATATACAAGAATATAACTAATATAATACTGCTCCTATATACAAGAATATAACTACTATAAGGGCATGCCCCCACGTGGCGGAATTCCTCCGCAACTGTCCGCATCAATGCCGCACCTAATCCGGGTTGCGGATTACGGCTGCGGATCTGCCCAAATGTGCAGTAAATTGATGCGGACTGGCTGCTGCGGACTGCGGGAAAAGTGCTTCCCTTCTCTCTATCAGTGCAGGATAGAGAGAAGGGACAGCACTTTCCCTAGTGAAAGTAAACGACTTTCATACTTACCGGACGTTGTCTTGGTGACGCGTCCCTCTTTCGGCATCCAGCCCTACCTCCCTGGATGACGCGGCAGTCCATGTGACCACTGCCGCCTGTGATTGGCTGCAGCCGTCACTAAGACTGAAACGTCATCCTGGGAAGCCGGACTGGAGACAGAAGCAGGGAGTTCTCGGTAAGTATGAACTTCTATTTTTTTACAGGTTGCTGTATATTGAGATCGTAGTCACTGTCCAGGGTGCAGAAACAGATACTGCCGATCGCTTAACTCTTTCAGCACCCTGGACAGTGACTATTTACAGACGTCTCCTAGCAACGCTCCCGTCATTACGGGAGCCCCATTGACTTCCTCAGTCTGGCTGTAGACCTAGAAATACATAGGTCCAGCCAGAATGAAGAAATGTCATGGCAAAAAAGCAAGACGCATCCGCAGCACACATGACATGTGCATGACAGCTGCGGACTTCATTGCGGAATTTAGAATCTCCATTGAAGTCAAAGGAGAAATTCCGCCATGAGTCCGCCACTGGTCCGCAACAGACAGAGCATGCTGCGGACACCAAATTCCGCTCCGCAGCCTATGCTCCGCAGCGGAATTTTACGCCTCGTCTAAACGAACACTTCTAAATAGAAGTGGAAGGCAATGGAGAAACGGCTCCGCTGCGGATTAACGCTGCGGAGTGTCCGCAGCGGAATTTAAGTGAAATTCCGCCACGTGTGAACCCAGCCTAATACAGCCCCCTATATACAAGAATATAACTACTATAATACTGCTCCTATATACAAGAATATAACTACTATAATACTGCCCCCTATATACAAGAATATAACTACTATAATACTGCCCCCTATATACAAGAATATAACTACTATAATACTGCTCCTATATACAAGAATATAACTACTATAATACTGCCCCTATATACAAGAATATAACTACTATAATACTGCCCCCCTATATACAAGAATATAACTACTATAATACTGCTCCCTATATACAAGAATATAACTACTATAATACTGCTCCTATATACAAGAATATAACTACTATAATACTGCTCCTATATACAAGAATATAACTACTATTAGGGCATGACCACACATGGCGGAATTCCTCCGCAACTGTCCGCATCAATGCCGCACCTAATCCGGGTTGCGGATTACGGCTGCGGATCTGCACAAAATGTGCAGAAAATTGATGCGGACTAGCTGCTGCGGACTGCGGGAAAAGTGCTTCCCTTCTCCCTATCAGTGCAGGATAGAGAGAAGGGACAGCACTTTCCCTAGTGAAAGTAAAAGAAATTCATACTTACCGCCCGTTGTCTTGGTGACGCGTCCCTCCTTCGGCATCCAGCCCGACCTCCCTGGATGACGCGCCAGTCCATGTGACCGCTGCAGCCTGTGCTTGGCCTGTGATTGGCTGCAGCCGTCACTTACACTGAAACGTCATCCTGGGAGGCCGGACTGGAGACAGAAACAGGGAGTTCTCGGTAAGTATGAACTTATATGTTTTTTTACAGATACATGTATATTGAGATCGGTAGTCACTGTCCCGGGTGCAGAAACAGTTACTGCCGATCGCTTAACTCTTTCAGCACCCTGGACAGTGACTATTTACTGACGTCTCCTAGCAACGCTCCCGTCATTACGGGAGCCCCATTGACTTCCTCAGTCTGGCTGTAGACCTAGAAATACATAGGTCCAGCCAGAATGAAGAAATGTCATGTTAAAAAACCAATACGCTCCGCACCACACATAACATGTGCATGACAGCTGCGGACTTCATTGCGGAACTTAGAATCTCCATTGAAGTCAATGGAGAAATTCCGCCATGAGTCCGCAACCAGTCCGCCACTGCTCCGCAACATCCCTTGCATGCTGCGGACACCAAATTCCGCTCCGCAGCCTATGCTCCGCAGCGGAATTGTACGCATCGTGTAAACGAACACTGCTAAATTAAAGTGAAAGTCAATGGAGAAACGGCTCCGCTGCGGATTAACGCTGCGGAGTGTCCGCAGCGGAATTTAAGTGAAAATCCGCCATGTGTGAACCCGCCCTAATACTGCTCCTATATACAAGAATATAACTACTATAATACTGCTCCTATATACAAGAATATAACTACTATAATACTGCCCCCTATATATACAAGAATATAACTACTATAATACTGCCCCCTATATACAAGAATATAACAACTATAATACTGCCCCTATATACAAGAATATAACTACTATAATACTGCCCCTTATATACAAGAATATAACTAATATAATACTGCCCCTATATACAAGAATATAACTACTATAATACTGCCCCTATATACAAGAATATAACTACTATAATACTGCTCCCATATACAAGAATATAACTACTATAATACTGCCCCTATATACAGGAATATAACTACTATAATACTGCCCCCTATATACAAGAATATAACTACTATAATACTGCCCTCTATATACAAGAATATAACTACTATAATACTGCCCCTATATACAAGAATATAACTACTATAATACTGCTCCTATATACAAGAATATAACTACTATAATACTGCCCCCTATATACAAGAATATAACTACTATAATACTGCCTCCTATACACAAGAATACAACTACTATAATACTGCCCCTATATACAAGAATATAACTACTATAATACTGCCCCTATATACAGGAATATAACTACTATAATACTGCCCCTATATACAAGAATATAACTACTATAATACTGCTCCTATATACAAGAATATAACTACTATAATACTGCCCCCTATATACAAGAATATAACTACTATAATACTGCCCCCTATATACAAGAATATAACTACTATAATACTGCCTCTATATACAAGAATATAACTACTATAATACTGCTCCTATATACAAGAATATAACTACTATAATACTGCCTCCCTATATACAAGAATATAACTACTATAATACTGCTCCTATATACAAGAGTATAACTACTATAATACTGCTCCTATATACAAGAATATAACTACTATAATACTGCTCCTATATACAAGAATATAACTACTATAATACTGCCCCTATATACAAGAATATAACTACTATAATACTGCGTCAATAAATAATAATATGGATTAGGTAGAATATTTTCATACTGGAATTTCCTTCTTATCCAGATCAGGTGATAAATTAGTGACTAGTATATATATATATATATCTAATACAGCACCATTGGTTGTACACAGTTCTTTGGCTCACGTGCCCCCGTCTCATTTTTCCCAGTTTGCACATTGTATATTACATTTATCATTGTCATACACGGGGTTAACGCTCAGTTCCTTCTTCTCAATGGTAATCAGCGAGCACTGCTCTGGCTGTCGGGGGGCGCTGTGGAGGGTTTATGTTCCCCTTGTCAGTGACTAATGGCGGCTGGACGTGGATCGGTGACAACTCATGTTAAGACTCTAAAATAGAAGGTGTGATTCATCATTTCACACGACAGGTGTTACCACCGGCAGATCTCATGTTGTTTTTGGATATTTCTGAATTGTTTTTGAAGTTTTCCAATTATTCTCAATTATTTAATAGTAAAAAAAACTCCCAACCCCTCCGTTACTGGTAGATTAACCCTTTCAGAACCAAGCCAGAGTTGTAATGGGAAGCGTTTCATGGGACAATCCTGCGACAAAAACTGTTAGAAGAAAGTCTCTGAGTCGCCCTCTTGTGTCAAAGTAATACACAGCCGTTTCTTTTTTCTACCTGTTTCTGGGAAAGTTGGGTGACCACCAATATGGCTGCAATTACAGCTTCTATAGAGGTCGTCACCCAACTTTCCCAGATTAAAATATCCATCCCCTCGTCTTGCTGTATAACTAGGCAGATGTGCTATTTAGAAGTCTAGGAAAGCTGGGTGACAACCCCCGTGGAAGCAATAATGGCGTCCATATTGGTTTTCACTGCACGTTTATCGTGCCACCTCCCCTCCCTGAAATGATTTTTCCTGCAGCCACCACTAGAGGGAGCTCACTGCATACTGATCATATATTTATACAGCCACCACTAGAGGGAGCTCACTGCATACTGATCATATATTTATACAGCCACCACTAGAGGGAGCTCACTAGATACTGATCATATATTTATACAGCCACCACTAGAGGGAGCTCACTACATACTGATCATATATTTATACAGCCACCACTAGAGGGATCTCGCTACATACATTGAACTCAATAATAACACAGTATGCATTGAGCTCCCCCTAGTGGTGGCTGCATGCAGACAGGATTTTATAATGTAACTCTATAGCTATTGTAGAGGATTTGGAGCTCTGTATCATAAAAATGGAGCTCCAACTGGGGATGTGATGGAAGTCATCTACCGTACACGGACTTCCTGCTGAGCTTGTGCTTATACAGAGCAATCAATCTAAACAAGCAGAGCTGCAGATGATTAAGTAAAGCTGGAGTCACTAATTATGGCTGGGCCCTAATGGAGCTGTGCTGCAGTGTAAAGCATAGAGATCTAATGGGACAGGGGCTGAATTTCTGACCTTAGATGGGTGGTGACCCAGCTTTGCCATTACCCATGAATGTATTATCTGTTTCCGGTATGACTAGGCAGATTTGCTTCTTGGATATGCAGAATACCTGGGTGATAATGAACATGGCCATGGTTGGCACCCAGCTTTCCCAGGCTTCGACTGTCACCTCTGACCATTACACTAGATTATCCATAAAGTGCTCACCCCCCCCCCTCCATAGTTCTAATAATGTTTACCGTTTTGTCTACTGTGTTGCGGCCGCCGTGATTTACTGGGATTTAATTGGCCGTCAATGAAGACCCACAGGAGATGCCATTTGCGTTGGTTATTGATGTTCCTTCTTGTGAGACCACCGGCTCCTCGGAGAAATGAAAGACATTCTGTATCTGTAAGAATTAAACAATTTAATGTAAAGACATACAGCACAATTCCCACATTCCATACTCCGACGTGACATCCAATAATCCGGAAATCCCACCGCTCTAATATGTGCTGGAAAATAAAAGACGAAGATGTCCTGTGTGACCGCTCAAAGAGAGAGAGAGAGAGAGAGAGATGAGATAGTACTAAAGGGCATAACGTAAAAAAGAGAGAGAGAGAGATGAGATAGTACTAAAGGGCATAACATGTAAAAAAGAGAGAGAGAGAGAGAGATGAGATAGTACTAAAAGGCATAACATGGAGAGAGAGAGATGAGATAGTACTAAAAGGCATAACATGTAAAGAGAGAGAGAGAAAGATGAGATAGTACTAAAAGACATAACATGGATAGAGAGAGAGAGAGATGAGATAGTACTAAAAGGCATAACATGTAAAGAGAGAGAGGGATGAGATAGTACTAAAAGGCATAACATGTAAAGAGAGAGAGAGAAAGATGAGATAGTACTAAAAGGCATAACATGTAAAGAGAGAGAGAGAGATGAGATAGTACTAAAAGGCATAACATGGATAGAGAGAGAGAGATGAGATAGTACTAAAAGGCATAACATGTAAAGAGAGAGAGGGATGAGATAGTACTAAAAGGCATAACATGTAAAGAGAGAGAGGGATGAGATAGTACTAAAAGGCATAACATGTAAAGAGAGAGAAAGAGAGAGATGAGATAATACTAATAGGCATAACATGTAAAGAGATAGAGAGAGAGATGAGATAGTACTTAAAGGCATAACATGTAAAGAGAGAGAGATGACATAGTACTAAAAGGCATAATATGTAAAGAGAGAGAGAGATGAGATAGTACTAAAAGGCATAACATGTAAAGAGAGAGAGATGAGATAGTACTAAAAGGCATAACATGTAAAGAGAGAGAGAGAGATGAGATAGTACTAAAAGCCATAACATGTAAAGAGAGAGAGAGAGATGAGATAGTACTAAAAGGCATAACATGTAAAGAGAGAGAGAGAGATGAGATAGTACTAAAAGGCATAACATGTAAAGAGAGAGAGAGATGAGATAGTACTAAAAGGCATAACATGTAAAGAGAGAGAGATGAGATAGTAGTATAAGGCATAACATGTAAAGAGAGAGAGAGAGATGAGATAGTACTAAAAGGCATAACATGTAAAGAGAGAGAGAGAGATGAGATAGTACTAAAAGGCATAACATGTAAAGAGAGAGAGAGATGAGATAGTACTAAAAGGCATAACATGTAAAGAGTGAGAGAGAGATGAGATAGTACTAAAAGGCATAACATGTAAAGAGAGAGAGAGATGAGATAGTACTAAAAGGCATAACATGTAAAGAGAGAGAGAGATGAGATAGTACTAAAAGACATAACATGTAAAGAGAGAGAGGAGATAGTACTAAAAGGCATAACATGCAAAGAGAGAGAGGAGATAGTACTAAAAGGCATAACATGTAAAAACATAATTTTATTACACGTCCATTTAATCAAAATCTTGATTGTCAGCGCTTCTTTCTGTTTCCTCTGTATCTGATCTGTTTTCGTCTTCACTGTCTTCATTTTTCTGATTTGTAAAGTAGAAGGAGACACCACAGGTACCAGGAGCTCAGCTGATCCCCTGCATAGTTACATTATAAAATTCTGCTGCCTGCAGCCACCACTAGGGGGGGCTCACTGTACACTATGTTATTATTAAGCTCAATGTATAACAGTATGTAATACGCTCCTGAGCTCCCTCTAATGGTGACTGCAGGTAGTAGAATTTTATCATGTAACGCTATGTCTATGCAGGGGATTTGAAGATAAATTAGAAATTTATCAGCACAGAATTATGGGGCCTTAAATTTGTAATAAAAAAAAAAAAGTGAAAATGACAATGATGTGCAATAGTGGACATGATATTCTCCAGTCACATGCAGAGCTGCAACCAAATTCTGCAGGCTGCTATCATCTTCGCTGCCTTGCCTTATGGGAGATGTGGACTCCTGTACAGTACCTGACATAAAGATCAGACTTGATCCCAGAATGCAAATAACCATAGGATGTTCCATACAGACACTGAACCAGCAGGACGTGACAGAAAAGTGAAGTCAGGGTTGTCAGCAGAATTGTGAATGCAGCTCTGTGTTTCACTAGAATATCTTTGGATGTCATATTAAGGCACACGGTGGTAATAGAGGGAGAAACCGCCTGCTGGACGCCCTACAACCTTCTTATAAAAAGTGGACAATTCCTTTAAGAGGTTAAAGGGGTTGAATAAGATGATTGTTTTCTTGCGCCACTTTTGTCCATGACCAATCGATAAGAGTGGAGCTGTTACTGGAAAATGACGCCGCACACCGCCCCTTTAAGGAGCGAATACGTTACCGTTTCCGCGCTACTTCTGCTTGTGGACATATTATAAGGACGTATTTAGCACCGGAGACCGCAGTTTAATTACAAATATTTTTCATGTCGGAATTAAGAATTTTCAGTAGACTCATTTTCTTGGTTTCGTTCCAGTCGTGAACTGTGGGAGAGTCTCATGTACCGACTGCAAAATGTCTACAAATTGTCCGTGAATTTCATTTCCTGACCCGGTCAAGTGCAATTAAATATCGCCAATCCACCGGTAAATACTCGACTTAAGACGTCGCAGAAAGTAATTTCTAGAGTTTAACTCAACCCCGAACATCAGCAGCTCAGAATGAAAAAATGGTGGAGGCTTTTATACACAGTGGAGTCTCGTTATTATGACCAGCAGCTAAAATCCAGAGTAACCGCCGTGGGCAGCACTGACAGCAGCTAATATCCAGAGTAACCGCCGTGGGCAGCACTGACAGCAGCTAATATCCAGAGTAACCGCCGTGGGCAGCACAGACAGCAGCTAATACCCAGAGTAACCGCCGTGGGCAGCACAGACAGCAGCTAATATCCAGAGTAACCGCCGTGGGCAGCACCGACAGCAGCTAATATCCGGAGTAACCGCCGTGGGCAGCACTGACAGCAGCTAATATCCGGAGTAACCGCCGTGGGCAGCACTGACAGCAGCTAATATCCGGAGTAACCGCCGTGGGCAGCACCGACAGCAGCTAATATCCAGAGTAACCGCCGTGGGCAGCACAGACAGCAGCTAATATCCAGAGTAACCGCCGTGGGCAGCACTGACAGCAGCTAATACCCAGAGTAACCGCCGTGGGCAGCACTGACAGCAGCTAATACCCAGAGTAACCGCCGTGGGCAGCACTGACAGCAGCTAATACCCAGAGTAACCGCCGTGTGCAGCACGGACAGCAGCTAATATCCAGAGTAACCGCCGTGGGCAGCACAGACAGCAGCTAATATCCAGAGTAACCGCCGTGTACAGCGCTGACAGAAGCTAATATCCGGAGTAACCGCCGTGGGCAGCACTGACAGCAGCTAATATCCGGAGTAACCGCCGTGTGCAGCACTGACAGCAGCTAATATCCAGAGTAACCGCCGTGGGCAGCACTGACAGCAGCTAATACCCAGAGTAACCGCCGTGGGCAGCACTGACAGCAGCTAATACCCAGAGTAACCGCCGTGTGCAGCACGGACAGCAGCTAATATCCAGAGTAACCGCCGTGGGCAGCACAGACAGCAGCTAATATCCAGAGTAACCGCCGTGTACAGCGCTGACAGAAGCTAATATCCGGAGTAACCGCCGTGGGCAGCACTGACAGCAGCTAATATCCGGAGTAACCGCCGTGTGCAGCACTGACAGCAGCTAATATCCGGAGTAACCGCCGTGGGCAGCACTGACAGCAGCTAATATACAGAGTAACCGCCGTGGGCAGCACGGACAGCAGTAGACGGGCGGGGAGTGATCAATAAGCTGCTGGTCGGTGGTCTCCGGTATCTGGCGCCTCGCTGACTGCAGAACATCCCACACTTGCTGGAGGGTGCGCGGGGGGAGGATCCATAGAGGGAAGAAGACGATCGAGGTCCCACAGATGCTCAGTTGGGTTCAGGTCTGGAGAATTAGGCGGCCGGGGAAGGACTTGGAAGTCTTGGTCGTGCTCTTCCTGTCGGACATTTCTAGCCGGGTGACATGTCGCATTACCCATCTGCCGCCGGGAAGACAATCAGCATGTATGGGGGGGGACGTTATCTGCAACGATGGATTCATCCCCAAATCGCTTCAGAGCCGTCCACATGGATGAGTGGCCCAGAGAACGCCATGAAAATGTCCCCCGGACCATAACGCTGCCGCCACCGGCTCGTGTTCTTCCAGCAATGGCTGCCGGGTGTTTGATCTCTGATGTCAACATCTGTTCAATGAAGCAGAAAACGTGACTCATCGGAGAAGACGACCTGTGCCAATCATCGGTAGCCTTTTTTTCCGCTGCACTTTTGTTACATTGGAGCGGTGACCGTCCGTCGGCTTCGGAGCCCCACACGCAGTCGGGTTCGCTGAGCTGTTGTATTAGACACACGTCTGGTCGCCCGCTGGTTGATTTTCACAGTGAGCTGCTCGACTGTAGCGTGTCATTCGGCACTCGCGCGGCTTCGTAGCCGACGTTCACCTCTCGCATCAATGGCGCGTGGCGCTCCGCAGTTTCCGGTTATTCCCAATGGCGCCATTTGTCCACTCACGATACACTGTCACCACAGCAGCAGCACGCGAACAGTTCACAAACTGCGCTGAGGGAGAAATACCGCCACCCTTGGCCCGAAAGTCAATAATCATCCCTACTCTGATAAATCGCCCCTTTTACCCATGGCAACAACGAGCGATATGAGATCAGACTGCCGACCGCACACCTTATATACCCACCAAGCCCACCACACATTACTGCCTTCATGGGCTACACGCTGCCGAAAGTAGGAGGTGGTCATAATAATGCAACTCAACCGTGTGTGTATATATATATATGACCTGGTACCAATAGCAACCAATCAGAGAGCAGCTTCTATTTCTTAAACAGCTGTTGAAAATGAAAGCTGTGCTGTGATTGGTTGCTATGGGCAACAGGCTTGTTCATTACACTATGATAAAGCTTTTTTGATGGACGCCCCCTGTAGGATCCTCATGTAACTTACCTCATAACGGTCACATTTTTCACGGGACTGTGTACATTAAACAAAAAATGGGGCGGGGCTTGTGCAGATTTGCATAAAAGGGGTGTTTCCATGCAATATTTGGGGGCTTACATGTTGGGAGTTATACTTTTTATATTATTTTATATTCTCATCAGAGCGAATAAAATCTGATTGGTGGTAATTGCGTCACGTGGGTGACCCCCATCTTTCCGCCTTTGGTGTATTTTCTGCTCCGTGAGAGACTCTGTAATGTAACGTTCACACTAAGACGTTGGTGATCAGTATTCAGGCCTCGTCCTTCACCATCAACCCTGCGCCGTTACTTAGATTTGCGCATTTGCCACATCTGAATAAAGGTCGCCGCACGTTTTTGGA
This sequence comes from Rhinoderma darwinii, assembly GCF_050947455.1. Lineage (NCBI taxonomy): Eukaryota > Metazoa > Chordata > Amphibia > Anura > Rhinodermatidae > Rhinoderma > Rhinoderma darwinii. The sequence continues at coordinate 6,160,935 of NC_134689.1, read as the reverse complement.
GAGCGCCAGAAGCCCCAACCTGTGATCCTTTATAATTGGAGTCAATCCGGTCGCTTATTATAATGGTTGCTACGGATCCCTCCGTTACTATGACGAGGAGGCGGTCGTCCGCTCCTTCACTCAATCTCGTGTATATGATTGTCAGCCCGGGAACATGGCCGCCATTACATCTTCCACCACTCGGCTTTCCTAGATTCCCGAATGGCTATTCTTGCCTACTATTAAGAGCTACATCCCCAAATTCCATAGCAATTTATAGCAAAGCATAATTACCATTCAGGGCTCTTGGAAAGATGGGTGACAATACTTACAGCTTCCGCATAGGTTGTCACCCAGCTTTCTGGGAGTCCTGAATGGCAATTCTGTCTAGTTCTTAATGCTCAGCTCCTCAATTCCCTTATCTAGGCACATTTAACATTCAGGAATCTGGAAAAGCTGTGTGACAACCAACAGGACCTCTAATAATCACCCACAAGGGTTATCACCACGTTTTCCTGGACTCCTGAGAGAAAGCTGGGTGACAACCAACATGGCTGCTATTGCAAATGCCCAGCCGCCTCCAATGCCACCCTCACCCTAACCCACAGGCGACTCACAGTAGGGTAACAGATCCATCTGTATCCACAAACTTTTATATATGCGGCCTAAGGAATGTCATTATATGTTTGACATGTTCTTATTAGAGCACTGTATGGCGGTATTATTTAGGAACAGTATACTTGTAAAGGATCTGCCAGGCACAGCTTCGGGGTTAACGCCCATAGGTAATCAGTCTGCACCTGCTTCTAGGTCTGTGAGACTGACTCCATCTTCCACCACTCAGGATGGCAGGCTTAGGAGTGGGAGAGCCTATCACAGCCTGGCCAGACGGAGCTAGCTCCCGCCCTCTGTCTATTTATACCTGCCTTTCCTGTTCCTCCTTTGCTTGTGATTCTTCTCGTTTGGTTTCCTGGCCCTGCTGCAGCTTCTTGAACCATTTGACCTCTGCTTCATATTGGCCCTGGCTTTACTGACTACTCTCCTGCTCTGCGTTTGGTACCTCGTACACTCCTGGTTTTACTCGGCTCGTTCACCACTCTTGTTGCTCACGGTGTGATGATTGATGACATTATTTAAGCACTGTATGGTGGTATAGTATAGGAACAGTATACAGTAATAATAGTATTTTTGCACTATATAGTGGTTTTATTTAAGCACTGTATGGTGGTATAGTATAGGAACAGTATAACATTAATATTTGACACTATATGTTAGTATTATTTCTGCACTGTATGCTGATTGGTAACATTCTTTGGGCGCTGTAATGTATTCTATGGTGACATTTTGGGCACTACAAGGGGGTATTATTAGTGACTGTAATATTAGGAGAAATAAGAGCAATAGCCCATAACAAAATAAAGAGAGATTTGTTCGGCTCTGCTATTCCCGTTCTGGAAACTGGTGGCCATCGTCTTCTTTAGGTGACTGGTGTCCATTACCAGCTTCACTAGTATTGCAGGATAATGGCTGCCTGCCTTCCCCTTGTCTCTTGCTTTCTATACAACCTCAGATTTCCTGGTCCTGTTATATTCCTGAGCTTTAAAACACTAAAAATAATCACAAAGAATCATGGGAGGAACGTACAAAACATGTCAAATATACACATCATGTCAGTCACTACAGAGAGCATCATATATCACACAGCACCATACTAATAGTGCAATGTTGTACAGATCATACATCCTGATGGTTTCCACTGTGCCCGGTCTATATGTGGTTATAATGCACGATTTCTATATATTTATTGGTATACAGCCGCCTACAAAACTTTTCTTTGTTGAATAGAATTTACTTTATAAACTAATCAAAACTTTTGTTTACAGTCTGTTCCAATAGCTAAAAATGGTGCAGTTATGGCGCCCCCTGCTGTAGCCAAGTGGAACTGCAGTCATATTAAACCGATGCAATCTGAACCAGTGTGATTATCCTGTACCCCAAGTGTCAGTGTGTCATTATCCTGTACCCCAAGTGTCAGTGTGTCATTATCCTGTACCCCAAGTGTCAGTGTGTCATTATCCTGTACCCCAAGTGTCAGTGTATCATTATCCTGCACCCCGTGTCAGTGTATCATTATCCTGCACCCCGTGTCAGTGTATCATTATCCTGCACCCCGTGTCAGTGTATCATTATCCTGTACCCCAAGTGTCAGTGTATCATTATCCTGTCCCCCAAGTGTCAGTGTATCATTATCCTGTACCCCCAAGTGTCAGTGTATCATTATCCTGTACCCAGGGGCGTAACTAGGAAAGACTGGCCCCCATAGCAAAATTTTTGACTGGGGCACCCCCTCCCCTGGGTGTCACACAACCCCCCCTTGTAGATAACGCCATACAGACCCCCTGTAGATAACGGCATACAGCCCCCCCTTGTAGATAATGCCATACAGCCCCCCCTGTAGATAACGCCATACAGCCCCCTCTGTAGATAACGCCATACAGCCCCCCTGTAGATAACGCCATACAGCCCCCTCTGTAGATAACGCCATACAGCCCCCCTGTAGATAACGCCATACAGCCCCCCCTGTAGATAACGCCATACAGCCCCCCCTGTAGATAACGCCATACAGCCCCCTCTGTAGGTAACGCCATACAGCCCCCCCTGTAGATAACGCCATACAGCCCCCTCTGTAGGTAACGCCATGCAGCCCCAACCAAAAAAATGCGACCTACAGTGTGTCCTACGAAAGACATGCATCCCCTATCCACAGGATATACACAGGATAGGGGATACATGTGTGATCGCTGGCATTGATAGGGAGAACGGGGGACTGAAAGTCCCCTGAACTTCTCCATGACAAACCTCGGACTTCCGGCGTCTGCGCAGCTCAATAAAAATGAAAGGAGCGCTGGTCACGCATGCGCACAAGCACGACCGGCGCTCCATTCATTTCTACAGAGCTGCCGACACAGACCCCGGAAGTCCGAGGTTTGTGATGGAGAAGTTCAGGGGACTTTTAGTCCCCCATTCTACCTATCAATGCCAGCGATCACACATGTATCCCCAGTCCTGTGGAGATCCTGTGGAGAGGGGATACATGTCTTATGCTTAATGGCAGAGCGGGGAGATACCTCCCTGCTCTGCCGTAGTCTTCAGTGCCGTCACAGCCATAGCGGCTGCTAGCGGAGCCTCCGGCCATGGAGGGGGCCCGTGCCGGCGGGCGACACGGGCCCCGTAGCAGCCGCTACGGCGGTAGTTACGCCACTGCCTGTACCCTAAATGAAAGTGTATCATTATCCTGTACCCCAAATGTCAGTGTATCATTATCCTGCACCCCAAGTGTCAGTGTATCATTATCCTGTACCCCAAGTGTCAGTGTATCATTATCCTGCACCCCAAGTGTCAGTGTATCATTATCCTGCACCCCAAGTGTCAGTGTATCATTATCCTACACCCCAAATGTCAGTGTATCATTATCCTGCACCCCAAGTGTCAGTGTATCATTATCCTGTACCCCAAGTGTCAGTGTATCATTATCCTGCACCCCAAGTGTCAGTGTATCATTATCCTGCACCCCAAGTGTCAGTGTATCATTATCCTACACCCCAAGTGTCAGTGTGTCATTGTTGTATGCAGGATGGGACTGGGCCCCCACAAGTACAGCAGGAGACAGCCCATTTTCTGCCAGTCACTTACCGCTAGGGTCTGTTTGTTTTGGGGTACCACATATAACCTGTGACATTTGTGATCTGCTTGTATAATGATGTGAGGACACAGGGAGCGCCGGTCCTGGTTCTTTGCGCCCCGGTCCCTGAGTGACGTCTTGCTGTGTAATATTCAGTATTGTGGGGAACCTTCTACCTGTCAGGACTGGATCACCCGCCGCAGCTGCTGCCCGGGATCGATGCCTCTTTACTTCCCGCTGTCTGATCGCTCGTGTCTTCTTATTGATTGTCGGATTTTCTAGAAACAAATGTAACAAAAACATCTACAGGTCAATTCACAAGACGAGCCGTAAAGGAAGGAAATGTCCCGGGAGGCCGAGAATCTGCGAAATCTATCACAATCTGGTTATATTCCCAGGACACGGGGTCCTCTCTGCTGTATCTAAGCCTATCATGTGTGATACTGTCTGCTGAGCTGTGTATCTAATCCTATCATGTGTGATACTGTCTGCTGGGCCCTGTATCTAATCCTATCATGTGTGATACTGTCTGCTGGGCCCTGTATCTAATCCTATCATGTGTGATACTGTCTGCTGGGCCCTGTATCTAATCCTATCATGTGTGATACTGTCTGCTGAGCCGTGTATCTAATCCTATCATGTGTGATACTGTCTGCTGGGCCCTGTATCTAATCTTATCATGTGTGATACTGTCTGCTGAGCCGTGTATCTAATCCTCTCATGTGTGATACTGTCTGCTGAGCTGTGTATCTAATCCTCTCATGTGTGATACTGTCTCAGAGAACCGCACAGCACTACTTCCCTCATCATGGATCATAAGTTGAGTCTGTTCCTTTAATTACTGGCTCCTGGCTGTATTGTGAGTCGCTGCACTGCATTCGGGTGGATGTAGCTATTTCTGCCGCTGGTAATTGCTCTTATTTCTTCACCTCTATGTTTAGTACGCGGCTGAGTTTCGGACGCCCCCGGACGCTATCTTTGCCTCTCTCAGAATAAGTCGGCTTTTTACAACTCGTACTTCACTGCCTGGAAAGGTCGAGCTGACTCACATGGCGTTATGTAACGCGTCCTCGTACTGCCGCAGATAATCGTAGCGCACGTGGCGGTAATCAGGGGACGCAGCATGGCGCCATTCCATCACAGGAAGATTTCTCTGAAATTAAAATTCTAGGAAGAGACTCGAACGTTGGAGACGCCGGAGACTTCTCAAGTGATCGTTCCTAGAAAAAAGACCGAAACGCGTAGAAGCTTCTGAACCCTAAAAGATTATACCAGAAGGTGGCGCCATCCCAGAACGAAGCAGCCCTGATACTTTATGGGGGGCTCCAGATGAACGCAACGTATAATAAAAAGTTCTGCAACTTTCTAATAGACATTATGTTTGAGTTCCTCACTATTTTCAAGATATCTGCTTGCTGTTAGTGAATAAGAACAATCTTATTTATATCCAGCGGCTTAAACATGATCAAGCCTAATACTGTTCATAACTGAGGTTTTGTTACAATTGTATCCAGTCTAGAAATTCCTAAATACATTTATCACACAAATCTCTTGTGTCCTGAGTTTGTAACAATGTGTCAGTGCAGGTAAAATGTATTAGCCTGGAGTCCCGACTGTTTAGCCCACAGAGGATCGTGTAGCGTGGGTGCGATTGTAACAAACCCTCAGTTGTGAGATGCAGGTTTTCAGTCTCTGGATGTAAACAAGATTTTATTTATTTAAATGACATCAAGCAAGCAAGAAATTAAATAAGAGGTTGTCAATGCCCCACCCCTTGTTGTCGCAATCCCACCCTTTGTTGTCAAAGCCCCACCCCTTATTGTCACAATCCCACCCCTTGTTCTCACAGTTACTCCCCTTGTTGTCAAAGCCCCACCCCTTGTTGTCACAATCCCACCCCTTGTTGTCACAATCCCACACCTTGTTGTTAAAGCCACACCCCTTGTCAAAGCTCCACCCCTTTTGGTGTGGACAATGCCTACTAATCCAGCCAGGCGATGACTTGCACTGTCATGTGTCAAGTTTCCTCCATGTAACCGCACAGACACATTCTCAAATAAGAAAAGAAATGTCCTGATGAAGATGACGATAAAAACCAGTCGCGTCTCGTTGTCCTTTATCTCAGCGATGCAGCGACTTCTCGTCACGTCCTTATTACCGGACTCGTTGATGAATCTTCTGATCGACGTCTGACACTTATTACACTTCACTGCTCTAATCAGCTTCATTCTTCAGATAATACAAACCAAATCCACACAGTGAGATCTGTTTCCCTGATACAGAGCTCCAAATCCTGTGCATAGTCATAATTACATGATACACTTCTGAATGCCTGCAGCCACCACTAGGGGGAGCTTATTGTATACATTTAGTGAGCTCCCCCTAGAGGCGAATGCAGGGAAACAAAATCTTATCATGTAAATCTAAGGGAGCTGTATGTAGGGAGCTCCTCCTAGTGGTGGCTGCAGTCATCAGAATGTTATCGTGTAACTCTATGGGAGCTGTATATAGCTGTATGTAGTGAGCTCCCCCTAGTGGTGGCTGCAGGCAGCAGAATGTTATCATGTAACTCTATGGGAGCTGTATATATCTGTATGTAGTGAGCTCCCCCTAATGGTGGCTGCAGGCAGCAGAATGTTATCATGTAACTCGATGGGAGCTGTATATATCTGTATGTAGTGAGCTCCCCCTAGTGGTGGCTGCAGGCAGCAGAATGTTATCATGTAACTCTATGGGAACTGTATATATCTGTATGCAGTGAGCTCCCTCTAGTGGTGGCCGCAGGCTGCAGAATGTTACCATGTATCTCTATGGGAGCTGTATATATCTGTAGCTAGTGAGCTCCCCCTAGTGGTGGCTGCAGGCAGCAGAATGTTACCATGTAACTCTATGGGAGCTGTGTATATCTGTATATCGTGAGCTCCTCCTAGTGGTGGCTGCAGGCAGCAGAGTGTTAACATGTAACTCTATGGGAACTGTATATATCTGTATGCAGTGAGCTCCCCCTAGTGGTGGCTGCAGGAATAAATAATTTTATCATTTAACTTTCTATGAAGAGAATTTGTGGCTTTGTATCAGGAAAATAGAGCCCTGACCCCAATAAATTATTAAATTAATCAGCGCAGAATTTGTGTGTTATTCAGAGACATTTCACTCACAACAGGGCAAGTTCACTTTAAATTTTGCATCATTTCCTTTCTTGTTAGTTACAATTGTAACATTTTATTGAACATTAAAGGGGAACTCACCTTAAAATCTGGCCCCCGATATGAGAGTTCAGCCAGAGACGCCCTGCAGAGCTTTCAGAGCATTATAACCCCAGGTCTGAGCTCAGCGGCCCCCACAGATTACACCTTGTAGTTTTTGTGCTGGATTTTCATTCAGTTCCATGTTTAGTCCCTGCAGTCACTGTCCATTAGCTTTGGGGCCACAATTGATTTGCATCAGAAGGATTGGTGCAGTATATGAGCTTATATATCATAATAGCTAAAGTTACCGGTATTTAAAGGGCCAGTAACCATTATGTCATCAGCTTATAATACTGGGGGACCATTATAAGAGGATCGGCTGATATCAGTAAATGTCTCTCAGCACTAGAGATGTGACATAAAGTAGGGATCATGGGGGAGGGGAGGTTTCTGCACATCCTGTTACTCATCCTATTGAACACCACAGTCACCCTGAGATGGCTGATAACATGGAGGCAATAGAGTGCATGTCACTACGCAGCAGATGAAGAGACGACATGTGCCGTGTACTGTCCCTTTAAGCCCCGGCACGAGGTTCTTTCCTGGAATGCTTCATTTCATTATCTCATTCCATCCAAAGGACTCGGCAATAAAAATCATTTCCTCTCCAGATTAACAGTTTCCATAGCAACAAACAATTGTATCCAGGATTTTTCTTTTTGGTTTTTTTTTGCACTAAAACCAATTCTTGCCGAACCGCTAATAACGGAACGGCGGCAAATATATTATTATTATTATTATTTATCAGATTATTATATTATTATTATTATTATTATTATTATTTATCAGATTATTATATTATTATTACGTATGTGCGACATATAGAATTATTTACTAAAAACTGTAACCGCCCATTAACCCTTCACTCACGTCTGACTCTGCAATAACCAATCAGGATCAAGTTACTCAGCAAGTAACCAGGATAGTGTGCTGAGCCATGTATCTAATCCTATCATGTGTGATACTGTCTGCTGAGCCATGTATCTAATCCTATCATGTGTGATACTGTCTGCAGAGCTGTGTATCTAATCCTATTATGTGTGATACTGTCTGCTGAGCTGTGTATCTAATCCTATTATGTGTGATACTGTCTGCAGAGCTGTGTATCTAATCCTATCATGTGTGATACTGTCTGCTGAGCCGTGTATCTAATCCTATCATGTGTGATACTGTCTGCAGAGCTGTGTATCTAATCCTATCATGTGTGATACTGTCTGCAGAGCTGTGTATCTAATCCTATCATGTGTGATACTGTCTGCTGAGCCGTGTATCTAATCCTATCATGTGTGATACTGTCTGCAGAGCTGTGTATCTAATCCTATCATGTGTGATACTGTCTGCAGAGCTGTGTATCTAATCCTATCATGTGTGATACTGTCTGCTGAGCCGTGTATCTAATCCTATCATGTGTGATACTGTCTGCAGAGCTGTGTATCTAATCCTATCATGTGTGATACTGTCTGCAGAGCTGTGTATCTAATCCTATCATGTGTGATACTGTCTGCAGAGCTGTGTATCTAATCCTATCATGTGTGATACTGTCTGCTGAGCTGTGTATCTAATCCTATCATGTGTGATACTGTCTGCTGAGCCGTGTATCTAATCCTATCATGTGTGATACTGTCTGCTGAGCTGTGTATCTAATCCTATCATGCGTAATACTGTCTGCTGAGATGTGTATCTAATCCTATCATGTGTGATACGGTCTGCTGAGCGGTGAATCTAATCCTATCATGTGCGATACTGTCTGCTGAGCTGTGTATCTAATCCTATCATGTGTGATACTGTCTGCTGGTCTGTGTATCTAATCCTATCCTGTGTGATACTGTCTGCTGAGCCGTGTATCCAATCCTACCATGTGTGATACTGTCTGCTGAGCTGTGTATCTAATCCTATCATGTGTGATACTGTCTGCTGAGCTGTGTATCTAATCCTATCATGCGTAATACTGTCTGCTGAGATGTGTATCTAATCCTATCATGTGTGATACGGTCTGCTGAGCGGTGTATCTAATCCTATCATGTGCGATACTGTCTGCTGAGCTGTGTATCTAATCCTATCATGTGTGATACTGTCTTCTGAGCTGTATATCTAATCCTATCATGTGCGATACTGTCTGCTGAGCGGTGTATCTAATCCTATCATGTGTGATACTGTCTGCTGAGCTGTGTATCTAAGACTATCATGCGTGATACTGTCTGCTGAGATGTGTATCTAATCCTATCATGTGTGATACGGTCTGCTGAGCGGTGTATCTAATCCTATCATGTGCGATACTGTCTGCTGAGCTGTATATCTAATCCTATCATGTGCGATACTGTCTGCTGAGCTGTGTATCTAATCCTATCATGTGTGATACGGTCTGCTGAGCTGTGTATCTAATCCTATCATGTGTGATACTGTCTGCTGAGCCGTGTATCTAATCCTATCGTGTGATACGGTCTGCTGAGCGGTGTATCTAATCCTATCATGTGTGATAGTCTGCAGAGCTGTGTATCTAATCCTATCATGTGTGATACTGTCTGCAGAGCTGTGTATCTAATCCTATCATGTGTGATACTGTCTGCTGAGCCGTGTATCTAATCCTATTATGTGTGATAGTGTCTGCAGAGCTGTGTATCTAATCCTACCATGTGTGATACTGTCTGCTGAGCTGTGTATCTAATCCTATCATGTGTGATACTGTCTGCTGAGCTGTGTATCTAATACTATCATGCGTAATACTGTCTGCTGAGATGTGTATCTAATCCTATCATGTGTGATACGGTCTGCTGAGCGGTGTATCTAATCCTATCATGTGCGATACTGTCTGCTGAGCTGTGTATCTAATCCTATCATGTGTGATACGGTCTGCTGAGCTGTGTATCTAATCCTATCATGTGTGATACTGTCTGCAGAGCTGTGTATCTAATCCTATCATGTGTGATACTGTCTGCAGAGCTGTGTATCTAATCCTATCTTGTGTGATACTGTCTGCTGAGCCGTGTATCTAATCCTATCATGTGTGATACTGTCTGCAGAGCTGTGTATCTAATCCTATCATGTGTGATACTGTCTGCTGAGCCGTGTATCTAATCCTATTATGTGTGATACTGTCTGCAGAGCTGTGTATCTAATCCTATCATGTGTGATACTGACTGCTGAGCCGTGTATCTAATCCTATTATGTGTGATACTGTCTGCTGAGCGGTGTATCTAATCCTATCATGTGTGATACTGTCTGCTGAGCGGTGTATCTAATCCTATAATGTGTGATACTGTCTGCTGAGCCGTGTATCCAATCCTACCATGTGTGATACTGTCTGCAGAGCTGTGTATCTAATCCTATCATGTGTGATACAGTCTGCTGAGCCGTGTATCTAATCCTATTATGTGTGATGCTGTCTGCTGAGATGTGTATCTAATCCTATCATGTGTGATACGGTCTGCTGAGCGGTGTATCTAATCCTATCATGTGCTATACTGTCTGCTGAGCTGTATATCTAATCCTATCATGTGCGATACTGTCTGCTGAGCTGTGTATCTAATCCTATCATGTGTGATACTGTCTGCTGAGCCTCTGTATCTAATCCAATCATGTGTGATACTGTCTGCTGAGCTGTGTATCTAATCCTATCCTGTGTGATACTGTCTGCTGAGCCGTGTATCTAATCCTATCATGTGTGATACTGTCTGCTGAGCCGTGTATCTAATCCTATGATGTGTGATACTGTCTGCTGAGCTGTGTATCTAATCATATCATGTGTGATACTGTCTACTGAGCTGTGTATCTAATCCTATCATGTGTGATACTGTCTGCTGAGCCGTGTATCTAATCCTATCATGTGTGATACTGTCTACTGAGCTGCTGTATCTAAGCCTATCATGTGTGATACTGTCTGCTGAGCTGTGTATCTAATCCTATCATGTGTGATACTGTCTGCTGAGCTGTGTATCTAATCATATCATGTGTGGTACTGTCTGCTGAGCTGTGTATCTAATCCTATCATGTGTGATACTGTCTGCTGAGCCGTGTATCTAATCCTATGATGTGTGATACTGTCTGCTGAGCCGTGTATCTAATCCTATGGTGTGTGATACTGTCTGCTGAGCTGTGTATCTAATCCTATCATGTGTGATACTGTCTGCTGAGCCTCTGTATCTAATCCAATCATGTGTGATACTGTCTGCTAAGCTGTGTATCTAATCCTATCATGTGTGATACTGTCAGCTGAGCCCTGTATCTAATCCAATCATGTGTGATACTGTCTGCTGAGCTGTGTATCTAATCCTATCCTGTGTGATACTGTCTGCTGAGCCGTGTATCTAATCCTATCATGTGTGATACTGTCTGCTGAGCCATGTATCTAATCCTATCATGTGTGATACTGTCTACTGAGCTGCTGTATCTAATCCTATCATGTGTGATACTGTCTGCTGAGCCATGTATCTAATCCTATCATGCGTGATACTGTCTACTGAGCCCCTGTATCTAATCCTATCATGTGTGATACTGTCTGCTGAGCTGTGTATCTAATCCTATCATGTGTGATACTGTCTGCTGAGCCGTGTATCTAATCCTATCATGTGTGATACTGTCTACTGAGCTGCTGTATCTAAGCATATCATGTGTGATACTGTCTGCTGAGCTGTGTATCTAATCCTATCATGTGTGATACTGTCTACTGAGCTGCTGTATCTAAGCCTATCATGTGTGATACTGTCTGCTGAGCTGCATATCTAATCCTATCATGTGTGATACTGTCTGCTGAGCTGTGTATCTAATCCTATCATGTGTGATACTGTCTGCTGAGCTGTGTATCTAATCCTATCATGTGTGATACTGTCTGCTGATCAGGTGTATCTAAGCCTGTCATGTGTGATACTATGTTGATCAGGTGTATCTAATCCTATCATGTGTGATACTGTCTGCTGAGCTGTGTATCTAATCCTATCATGTGTGATATTGTCTGCTGAGCCATGTATCTAATCCTATCATGTGTGATATTATCTGCTGAGCCACTGTATCTAATCCTATCATGTGTGATACTGTCTGCTGAGCCACTGTATCTAATCCTATCATGTGTGATACTGTCTGCTGAGCTGTGTATCTAATCCTATCATGTGTGATACTGTCTGCTGAGCTGTGTATCTAATCCTATCATGTGTGATACCGCCTGCTGAGCTGTGTATCTAATCCTATCATGTGTGATACTGCCTGCTGAGCTGTGTATCTAATCCTATCATGTGTGATACCGCCTGCTGAGCTGTGTATCTAATCCTATCATGTGTGATACTGTCTGCTGATCAGGTGTATCTAATCCCATCATGTGTGATACTGTCTGCTGAGCAGGTGTATCTAATCCTATCATGTGTGATACTGTCTGCTGAGCTGTGTATCTAATCCTGTCATGTGTGATACCGCCTGCTGAGCTGTGTATCTAATCCTATCATGTGTGATACTGTCTGCTGATCAGGTGTATCTAATCCTATCATGTGTGATACTGTTTGCTGAGCAGGTGTATCTAATCTTATCATATGTGATACTGTCTGCTGAGCCGTGTATCTAATCCCATCATGTGTGATACTGTCTGCTGAGCAGTGTATCTAATCCTATCCTGTGTGATACTGTCTGCTGAGCCGTGTATCTAATCCTATCATGTGTGATACTGTCTGCTGAGCCGTGTATCTAATCCTATCATGTGTGATACTGTCTGCTGAGCTGTGTATCTAATCCTATCCTGAGTGATAATGTCTGCTGAGCCGTGTATCTAATCCAATCATGTGTGATACTGTCTGCTGAGCCATGTATCTAATCCTATCATGTGTGATACTGTCTGCTGAGCCGCTGTATCTAATCCTATCATGTGTGATACTGTCTGCTGAGCTGTGTATCTAATCATATCATGTGTGATACTGTCTACTGAGCCGCTGTATCTAATCCTATCATGTGTGATACTGTTTGCTGAGCTGTGTATCTAATCATATCATGTGTGATACTGTCTACTGAGCCGCTGTATCTAATCCTATCATGTGTGATACTGTCTGCTGAGCTGTGTATCTAATCATATCATGTGTGATACTGTCTACTGAGCTGTGTATCTAATCCTATCATGTGTGATACTGTCTGCTGAGCCGTGTATCTAATCCTATCATGAGTGATACTGTCTGCTGATCAGGTGTATCTAAGCCTGTCATGTGTGATACTGTGCTGATCAGGTGTATCTAAGCCTGTCATGTGTGATACTGTCTGCTGAGTTGCGTATCTAATCCTATCATGTGTGATACTGTCTGCTGAGCTGTGTATCTAATCCTATCATGTGTGATACTGTCTGCTAATCAGGTGTTTCTAAGCCTGTCATGTGTGATACTGTCTGCTGAGCTGCTGTATCTAAGCCTATCATGTGTGATACTGTCTGCTGAGCTGCATATCTAATCCTATCATGTGTGATACTGTCTGCTGAGCTGTGTATCTAATCCTATCATGTGTGATACTGTCTGCTGAGCTGTGTATCTAATCCTATCATGTGTGATACTGTCTGCTGATCAGGTGTATCTAAGCCTTTCATGGGTGATACTATGTTGATCAGGTGTATCTAATCCTATCATCTGTGATACTGTCTACTGAGCTGCTGTATCTAAGCCTATCATGTGTGATACTGTCTGCTGAGCTGCATATCTAATCCTATCATGTGTGATACTGTCTGCTGAGCTGTGTATCTAATCCTATCATGTGTGATACTGTCTGCTGAGCTGTGTATCTAATCCTATCATGTGTGATACTGTCTGCTGATCAGGTGTATCTAAGCCTTTCATGGGTGATACTATGTTGATCAGGTGTATCTAATCCTATCATCTGTGATACTGTCTACTGAGCTGCTGTATCTAAGCCTATCATGTGTGATACTGTCTGCTGAGCTGCATATCTAATCCTATCATGTGTGATACTGTCTGCTGAGCTGTGTATCTAATCCTATCATGTGTGATACTGTCTGCTGAGCTGTGTATCTAATCCTATCATGTGTGATACTGTCTGCTGATCAGGTGTATCTAAGCCTTTCATGGGTGATACTATGTTGATCAGGTGTATCTAATCCTATCATGTGTGATACTGCCTGCTGAACCGCTGTATCTAATCCTATCATGTGTGATACTGTCTGCTGAGCTGTGTATCTAATCCTATCATGTGTGATATTGTCTGCTGAGCCATGTATCTAATCCTATCATGTGTGATATTATCTGCTGAGCCACTGTATCTAATCCTATCATGTGTGATACTGCCTGCTGAGCCACTGTATCTAATCCTATCATGTGTGATACTGCCTGCTGAGCTGTGTATCTAATCCTATCATGTGTGATACTGTCTGCTGAGCCATGTATCTAATCCTATCATGTGTGATATTGTCTGCTGAGCTGTGTATCTAATCCTATCATGTGTGATACCGCCTGCTGAGTTGAGCTGTGTATCTAATCCTATCATGTGTGATACTGTTTGCTGAGCAGGTGTATCTAATCTTATCATATGTGATACTGTCTGCTGAGCCGTGTATCTAATCCAATCATGTGTGATACTGTCTGCTGATCAGGTGTATCTAATCCTATCATGTGTGATACTGTCTGCTGAGCTGTGTATCTAATCCTATCATGTGTGATACTGTCTGCTGAGCCACTGTATCTAATCCTATCATGTGTGATACTGTCTGCTGAGCTGTGTATCTAATCCTATCATGTGTGATACTGTCTGCTGAGCCGTGTATCTAATCCTATCATGTGTGATACTGTCTACTGAGCTGCTGTATCTAAGCCTATCATGTGTGATACTGTCTGCTGAGCTGTGTATCTAATCCTATCATGTGTGATACTGTCTGCTGAGCTGTGTATCTAATCATATCATGTGTGGTACTGTCTGCTGAGCTGTGTATCTAATCATATCATGTGTGGTACTGTCTGCTGAGCTGTGTATCTAATCCTATGATGTGTGATACTGTCTGCTGAGCCGTGTATCTAATCCTATGGTGTGTGATACTGTCTGCTGAGCTGTGTATCTAATCCTATCATGTGTGATACTGTCTGCTGAGCCTCTGTATCTAATCCAATCATGTGTGATACTGTCTGCTGAGCCGTGTATCTAATCCTATCATTTGTGATACTGTCTGCTGAGCCTCTGTATCTAATCCAATCATGTGTGATACTGTCTACTGAGCTGTGTATCTAATCCTATCCTGAGTGATACTGTCTGCTGAGCCGTGTATCTAATCCAATCATGTGTGATACTGTCTGCTGAGCCATGTATCTAATCCTATCATGTGTGATACTGTCTGCTGAGCCATGTATCTAATCCTATCATGCGTGATACTGTCTACTGAGCCGCTGTATCTAATCCTATCATGTGCGATACTGTCTGCTGAGCTGTGTATCTAATCCTATCATGTGTGATACTGTCTGCTGAGCTGTGTATCTAATCCTATCATGTGTGATACTGTCTGCTGAGCCGTGTATCTAATCCAATCATGTGTGATACTGTCTGCTGAGCCATGTATCTAATCCTATCATGCGTGATACTGTCTACTGAGCCGCTGTATCTAATCCTATCATGTGTGATACTGTCTGCTGAGCTGTGTATCTAATCATATCATGTGTGATACTGTCTACTGAGCTGTGTATCTAATCCTATCATGTGTGATACTGTCTGCTGAGCCGTGTATCTAATCCTATCATGTGTGATACTGTGCTGATCAGGTGTATCTAAGCCTGTCATGTGTGATACTGTCTGCTGAGCTGCGTATCTAATCCTATCATGTGTGATACTGTCTGCTGAGCTGTGTATCTAATCCTATCATGTGTGATACTGTCTGCTGAGCTGTGTATCTAATCCTATCATGTGTGATACTGTCTGCTGATCAGGTGTATCTAAGCCTGTCATGTGTGATACTATGTTGATCAGGTGTATCTAATCCTATCATGTATGATACTGTCTGCTGAGCTGTGTATCTAATCCTATCATGTGTGATATTGTCTGCTGAGCCATGTATCTAATCCTATCATGTGTGATATTATCTGCTGAGCCACTGTATCTAATCCTATCATGTGTGATACTGTCTGCTGAGCCACTGTATCTAATCCTATCATGTGTGATACTGTCTGCTGAGCTGTGTATCTAATCCTATCATGTGTGATACTGTCTGCTGAGCTGTGTATCTAATCCTATCATGTGTAATACCGCCTGCTGAGCTGTGTATCGAATCCTATCATGTGTGATACCGCCTGCTGAGCTGTGTATCTAATCCTATCATGTGTGATACCGCCTGCTGAGCTGTGTATCTAATCCTATCGTGTGATACTGTCTGCTTATCAGGTGTATCTAATCCCATCATGTGTGATACTGTCTGCTGAGCAGGTGTATCTAATCCTATCATGTGTGATACTGTCTGCTGAGCTGTGTATCTAATCCTGTCATGTGTGATACCGCCTGCTGAGCTGTGTATCTAATCCTATCATGTGTGATACTGTCTGCTGATCAGGTGTATCTAATCCTATCATGTGTGATACTGTTTGCTGAGCAGGTGTATCTAATCTTATCATATGTGATACTGTCTGCTGAGCCGTGTATCTAATCCCATCATGTGTGATACTGTCTGCTGAGCAGTGTATCTAATCCTATCCTGTGTGATACTGTCTGCTGAGCCGTGTATCTAATCCTATCATGTGTGATACTGTCTGCTGAGCCGTGTATCTAATCCTATCATGTGTGATACTGTCTGCTGAGCTGTGTATCTAATCCTATCCTGAGTGATAATGTCTGCTGAGCCGTGTATCTAATCCAATCATGTGTGATACTGTCTGCTGAGCCATGTATCTAATCCTATCATGCGTGATACTGTCTACTGAGCCGCTGTATCTAATCCTATCATGTGTGATACTGTCTGCTGAGCTGTGTATCTAATCATATAATGTGTGATACTGTCTACTGAGCTGTGTATCTAATCCTATCATGTGTGATACTGTCTGCTGAGCCGTGTATCTAATCCTATCATGAGTGATACTGTCTGCTGATCAGGTGTATCTAAGCCTGTCATGTGTGATACTGTGCTGATCAGGTGTATCTAAGCCTGTCATGTGTGATACTGTCTGCTGAGTTGCGTATCTAATCCTATCATGTGTGATACTGTCTGCTGAGCTGTGTATCTAATCCTATCATGATACTGTGTATCTAATCCTATCGTGATACTGTCTGCTATTCAGGTGTTTCTAAGCCTGTCATGTGTGATACTGTCTGCTGAGCTGTGTATCTAATCCTATCATGTGTGATACTGTCTGCTGAGCCGTGTATCTAATCCTATCATGTGTGATACTGTCTACTGAGCTGCTGTATCTAAGCCTATCATGTGTGATACTGTCTGCTGAGCTGTGTATCTAATCCTATCATGTGTGATACTGTCTGCTGATCAGGTGTATCTAAGCCTTTCATGGGTGATACTATGTTGATCAGGTGTATCTAATCCTATCATGTGTGATACTGCCTGCTGAACCGCTGTATCTAATCCTATCATGTGTGATACTGTCTGCTGAGCTGTGTATCTAATCCTATCATGTGTGATATTGTCTGCTGAGCCATGTATCTAATCCTATCATGTGTGATATTATCTGCTGAGCCACTGTATCTAATCCTATCATGTGTGATACTGCCTGCTGAGCCACTGTATCTAATCCTATCATGTGTGATACTGCCTGCTGAGCTGTGTATCTAATCCTATCATGTGTGATACTGTCTGCTGAGCCATGTATCTAATCCTATCATGTGTGATATTGTCTGCTGAGCTGTGTATCTAATCCTATCATGTGTGATACCGCCTGCTGAGTTGAGCTGTGTATCTAATCCTATCATGTGTGATACTGTTTGCTGAGCAGGTGTATGTAATCTTATCATATGTGATACTGTCTGCTGAGCCGTGTATCTAATCCAATCATGTGTGATACTGTCTGCTGATCAGGTGTATCTAATCCTATCATGTGTGATACTGTCTGCTGAGCTGTGTATCTAATCCTATCATGTGTGATACTGTCTGCTGAGCCACTGTATCTAATCCTATCATGTGTGATACTGTCTGCTGAGCTGTGTATCTAATCCTATCATGTGTGATACTGTCTGCTGAGCCGTGTATCTAATCCTATCATGTGTGATACTGTCTGCTGAGCCGTGTATCTAATCCTATCATGTGTGATACTGTCTACTGAGCTGCTGTATCTAAGCCTATCATGTGTGATACTGTCTGCTGAGCTGTGTATCTAATCCTATCATGTGTGATACTGTCTGCTGAGCTGTGTATCTAATCATATCATGTGTGGTACTGTCTGCTGAGCTGTGTATCTAATCCTATCATGTGTGATACTGTCTGCTGAGCCGTGTATCTAATCCTATGATGTGTGATACTGTCTGCTGAGCCGTGTATCTAATCCTATGGTGTGTGATACTGTCTGCTGAGCTGTGTATCTAATCCTATCATTTGTGATACTGTCTGCTGAGCCTCTGTATCTAATCCAATCATGTGTGATACTGTCTGCTGAGCCGTGTATCTAATCCTATCATGTGTGATACTGTCTGCTGAGCCTCTGTATCTAATCCAATCATGTGTGATACTGTCTACTGAGCTGTGTATCTAATCCTATCCTGAGTGATACTGTCTGCTGAGCCGTGTATCTAATCCAATCATGTGTGATACTGTCTGCTGAGCCATGTATCTAATCCTATCATGCGTGATACTGTCTACTGAGCCGCTGTATCTAATCCTATCATGTGTGATACTGTCTGCTGAGCTGTGTATCTAATCATATCATGTGTGATACTGTCTACTGAGCTGTGTATCTAATCCTATCATGTGTGATACTGTCTGCTGAGCCGTGTATCTAATCCTATCATGTGTGATACTGTCTGCTGATCAGGTGTATCTAAGCCTGTCATGTGTGATACTGTGCTGATCAGGTGTATCTAAGCCTGTCATGTGTGATACTGTCTGCTGAGCTGCGTATCTAATCCTATCATGTGTGATACTGTCTGCTGAGCTGTGTATCTAATCCTATCCTGAGTGATAATGTCTGCTGAGCCGTGTATCTAATCCAATCATGTGTGATACTGTCTGCTGAGCCATGTATCTAATCCTATCATGCGTGATACTGTCTACTGAGCCGCTGTATCTAATCCTATCATGTGTGATACTGTCTGCTGAGCTGTGTATCTAATCATATAATGTGTGATACTGTCTACTGAGCTGTGTATCTAATCCTATCATGTGTGATACTGTCTGCTGAGCCGTGTATCTAATCCTATCATGAGTGATACTGTCTGCTGATCAGGTGTATCTAAGCCTGTCATGTGTGATACTGTGCTGATCAGGTGTATCTAAGCCTGTCATGTGTGATACTGTCTGCTGAGTTGCGTATCTAATCCTATCATGTGTGATACTGTCTGCTGAGCTGTGTATCTAATCCTATCATGATACTGTGTATCTAATCCTATCGTGATACTGTCTGCTATTCAGGTGTTTCTAAGCCTGTCATGTGTGATACTGTCTGCTGAGCTGTGTATCTAATCCTATCATGTGTGATACTGTCTGCTGAGCCGTGTATCTAATCCTATCATGTGTGATACTGTCTACTGAGCTGCTGTATCTAAGCCTATCATGTGTGATACTGTCTGCTGAGCTGTGTATCTAATCCTATCATGTGTGATACTGTCTGCTGAGCTGTGTATCTAATCCTATCATGTGTGATACTGTCTGCTGATCAGGTGTATCTAAGCCTTTCATGGGTGATACTATGTTGATCAGGTGTATCTAATCCTATCATGTGTGATACTGCCTGCTGAACCGCTGTATCTAATCCTATCATGTGTGATACTGTCTGCTGAGCTGTGTATCTAATCCTATCATGTGTGATATTGTCTGCTGAGCCATGTATCTAATCCTATCATGTGTGATATTATCTGCTGAGCCACTGTATCTAATCCTATCATGTGTGATACTGCCTGCTGAGCCACTGTATCTAATCCTATCATGTGTGATACTGCCTGCTGAGCTGTGTATCTAATCCTATCATGTGTGATACTGTCTGCTGAGCCATGTATCTAATCCTATCATGTGTGATATTGTCTGCTGAGCTGTGTATCTAATCCTATCATGTGTGATACCGCCTGCTGAGTTGAGCTGTGTATCTAATCCTATCATGTGTGATACTGTTTGCTGAGCAGGTGTATGTAATCTTATCATATGTGATACTGTCTGCTGAGCCGTGTATCTAATCCAATCATGTGTGATACTGTCTGCTGATCAGGTGTATCTAATCCTATCATGTGTGATACTGTCTGCTGAGCTGTGTATCTAATCCTATCATGTGTGATACTGTCTGCTGAGCCACTGTATCTAATCCTATCATGTGTGATACTGTCTGCTGAGCTGTGTATCTAATCCTATCATGTGTGATACTGTCTGCTGAGCCGTGTATCTAATCCTATCATGTGTGATACTGTCTGCTGAGCCGTGTATCTAATCCTATCATGTGTGATACTGTCTACTGAGCTGCTGTATCTAAGCCTATCATGTGTGATACTGTCTGCTGAGCTGTGTATCTAATCCTATCATGTGTGATACTGTCTGCTGAGCTGTGTATCTAATCATATCATGTGTGGTACTGTCTGCTGAGCTGTGTATCTAATCCTATCATGTGTGATACTGTCTGCTGAGCCGTGTATCTAATCCTATGATGTGTGATACTGTCTGCTGAGCCGTGTATCTAATCCTATGGTGTGTGATACTGTCTGCTGAGCTGTGTATCTAATCCTATCATTTGTGATACTGTCTGCTGAGCCTCTGTATCTAATCCAATCATGTGTGATACTGTCTGCTGAGCCGTGTATCTAATCCTATCATGTGTGATACTGTCTGCTGAGCCTCTGTATCTAATCCTATCATGTGTGATACTGTCTGCTGAGCTGTGTATCTAATCATATCATGTGTGATACTGTCTACTGAGCTGTGTATCTAATCCTATCATGTGTGATACTGTCTGCTGAGCCGTGTATCTAATCCTATCATGTGTGATACTGTCTGCTGATCAGGTGTATCTAAGCCTGTCATGTGTGATACTGTGCTGATCAGGTGTATCTAAGCCTGTCATGTGTGATACTGTCTGCTGAGCTGCGTATCTAATCCTATCATGTGTGATACTGTCTGCTGAGCTGTGTATCTAATCCTATCATGTGTGATACTGTCTGCTAATCAGGTGTTTCTAAGCCTGTCATGTGTGATACTGTCTGCTGAGCTGTGTATCTAATCCTATCATGTGTGATACTGTCTGCTGAGCTGTGTATCTAATCCTATCATCTGTGATACTGTCTACTGAGCTGCTGTATCTAAGCCTATCATGTGTGATACTGTCTGCTGAGCTGCATATCTAATCCTATCATGTGTGATACTGTCTGCTGAGCTGTGTATCTAATCCTATCATGTGTGATACTGTCTGCTGAGCTGTGTATCTAATCCTATCCTGTGTGATACTGTCTGCTGATCAGGTGTATCTAAGCCTGTCATGTGTGATACTATGTTGATCAGGTGTATCTAATCCTATCATGTGTGATACTGCCTGCTGAGCCACTGTATCTAATCCTATCATGTGTGATACTGTCTGCTGAGCCATGTATCTAATCCTATCATGTGTGATATTGTCTGCTGAGCTGTGTATCTAATCCTATCATGTGTGATACTGCCTGCTGAGCCACTGTATCTAATCCTATCATGTGTGATACTGTCTGCTGAGCCATGTATCTAATCCTATCATGTGTGATATTGTCTGCTGAGCTGTGTATCTAATCCTATCATGTGTGATACCGCCTGCTGAGCTGTGTATCTAATCCTATCATGTGTGATACCGCCTGCTGAGCTGTGTATCTAATCCTATCATGTGTGATACCGCCTGCTGAGCTGTGTATCTAATCCTATCATGTGTGATACTGTCTGCTGATCAGATGTATCTAATCCCATCATGTGTGATACTGTCTGCTGAGCAGGTGTATCTAATCCTATCATGTGTGATACTGTCTGCTGAGCTGTGTATCTAATCCTGTCATGTGTGATACTGTCTGCTGAGCAGTGTATCTAATCCTATCATGTGTGATACTGTCTGCTGAGCAGTGTATCTAATCCTATCATGTGTGATACTGTCTGCTGAGCCGTGTATCTAATCCCATCATGTGTGATACTGTCTGCTGAGCAGTGTATCTAATCCTATCATGTGTGATACTGTCTGCTGAGCAGTGTATCTAATCCTATCATGTGTGATACTGTCTGCTGATCAGGTGTATCTAATCCTATCATGTGTGATACTGTCTGCTGAGCTGTGTATCTAATCCTATCATGTGTGATACTGTCTGCTGAGCCACTGTATCTAATCCTATCATGTGTGATACTGTCTGCTGAGCTGTGTATCTAATCCTATCATGTGTGATATTGTCTGCTGAGCCACTGTATCTAATCCTATCATGTGTGATACTGTCTGCTGAGCCACTGTATCTAATCCTATCATGTGTGATATTGTCTGCTGAGCTGTGTGTCTAATCCTATCATGTGTGATACTGCCTGCTGAGCTGTGTATCTAATCCTATTATGTGTGATACCGCCTGCTGAGCTGTGTATCTAATCCTATCATGTGTGATACCGCCTGCTGATCATGTGTATCTAATCCTATCATGTGTGATACCGCCTGCTGAGCAGGTGTATCTAATCCTATCATGTGTGATACTGTCTGCTGAGCTGTGTATCTAATCCTGTCATGTGTGATACCACCTGCTGAGCTGTGTATCTAATCCTATCATGTGTGATACCGCCTGCTGAGCTGTGTATCTAATCCTATCATGTGTGATACTGTCTGCTGATCAGGTGTATCTAATCCCATCATGTGTGATACTGTCTGCTGAGCAGGTGTATCTAATCCTATCATGTGTGATACTGTCTGCTGATCAGGTGTATCTAATCCCATCATGTGTGATACTGTCTGCTGAGCAGGTGTATCTAATCTTATCATGTGTGATACTGTCTGCTGAGCCATGTATCTAATCCCATCATGTGTGATACTGTCTGCTGAGCCATGTATCTAATCCTATCCTGTGTGATACTGTCTGCTGAGCCATGTATCTAATCTTATCATGTGTGATACTGTCTGCTGATCAGGTGTATCTAATCCCATCATGTGTGATACTATCTGCTGATCAGGTGTATCTAATCCCATCATGTGTGATACTGTCTGCTGATCAGGTGTATCTAATCCCATCATGTGTGATACTGTCTGCTGAGCAGGTGTATCTAATCTTATCATGTGTGATACTGTCTGCTGAGCCATGTATCTAATCCCATCATGTGTGATACTGTCTGCTGAGCAGTGTATCTAATCCTATCATGTGTGATACTGTCTGCTGAGCTGTGTATCTAACCCTATCATGTGTGATACTGTCTGCTGAGCTGTGTATCTAATCCTGTCATGTGTGATACCGCCTGCTGAGCCATGTATCTAATCCATCATGTGTGATACTGTCTGCTGAGCTGTGTATCTAATCCTATCATGTGTGATACTGTCTGCTGAGCCATGTATCTAATCCATCATGTGTGATACTGTCTGCTGAGCTGTGTATCTAATCCCATCATGTGTGATACTGTCTGCTGAGCGGTATCTCTCGTGTATAAGGAGATATACGTCCTGTGACGGGTTACTTTGCTCTCGATCACGGCCACCCTCCTGCCGGGATCTTCGCTGTAATTGCACGTTTGGCGGCGAGCACTTTTGCGCAGTCTCCTTGGGGGTCGTGTTTTCTTCTCGCTGGAAGCGTTAAATACATAGTAACGGCAGAGCAGCTCCGGCACGTGCGTCCTCACTCAGTTCATTATCTTTTCCAGTATTACATTAGCAAATCATCTCTCCCGATTATATAACATCATTAGCGCAATTACAGAACGCCGACCGACCGCCAGCAACATCTCTTAACCCTTTATGACACATTACACTCTGAGGGGTCCCTTTAAGAGCGCGCTACCCGCCCAATATTCTAGGAACACCATGAGATTTTGGCATCAAGTTCAGTAATTTGCAGAATGTTCATTGGCTCATATGCAGATGGTGGGCGGGGCCCACACAGCACAGAGTGTCAGTTTTTACTGTCGTTCTGGCATTCTATTCATGAACCAGGAAGCCCAGAATGAACAGAGTCCTTCTCAGATTGGGACAGAGCATTGGTTGGCTCACAATTAGCTTCAGATTGGCCCCTATTGATGTTATGGGGCATGAGGGGCCCCCTGATGTCAGGTCTGACCTGAATAATTCTGCGCTATTTCTGAGCCTCACTATTTAATATTTATCACAATCCACGACATTATCCAGTGATTAGAGTGCAAGCTCTGCAGCACAGCCGGATTCAACACGAATGCCTCGGCCGGTGACCAGCTCTTGTGCGTGTCAGTGAATCCGGCCTCCCCTCCTGCTCTGACCGCAGCTCTCCCTGCAGAGCCTCGCTCCCTAATTATGTAAATGTAGGAGGTAATGGAGCAGAACATCGCGCCAGCCGATACCGTCCACATCACATTCATTCTCTATGTTAATTGAACTACTCCCGGCACACATTAAGACACGCGTTTCGTGTCGTTGCGTTTCCTCCTCCAACCCGTTGACGGCATCTCATTTACAAGCTAATGATGGCGAAACAGAACAGGCAAATAATATTTTATACTCTACACACATCCACAGCTGCATCCAGAATTCCTATTAACTCTTGAGCTGCTCCTTACTTTTCTTCTTATTAGTTCTAAGGCTACAGGACTTTACTGCTCACTGGTGCCCTCTACTGGTTTCCTGTTAACTCTCAGTCTAAGTACCCAGATTTTACACACATACATAATACATACATGTTACTGTTGCCCTTTGCTAGCTCTGAGGTTTCAGGACCTCACCCCTCACTACTGCCAACTGCTGGTTCCCTGTTAGCTCTCAGGTTGGGGGACCCCCCATCCCACTACTGACCACTGGTGATTTTCTATTGGCTGTTTGCAGGATCTCACCTCTCATGACTGACACCTGCTGGTTACGTGCTAGATCTTAAGTTGCAGGTCCTTGATCCAGCTTCCGCCCGTCCCAGTTACTATCTTCCTGTTAGCTCTCAGGCTTCTGGATTTTACACCTTAGGGTATGTTCACATGGGCTATTTTCGGCAGTTTTTCGGGCCGTAAACACCTTCAAACATCTGCCCATTGATTGCAATGGGAAAAACGGCGTTCTGTTCCGATGGGCTGTTTTTTTACTCTTTGAAAAACAGGCGCGTAAAAAAAACGGCCACGAAAAAGTGCAGGACACTTCTTGGGACATTTTTGGAGCCGTTTTTCATTGACTCTATTGAAAACAACTCCAAAAATGGCCGTAAAAAGCGCCGCGAAAACAGCTCCGGATTTTCAGACGTTTTTAGTCTAGCGTGTGAACAATCCCTTATTGCTCAACATTGCTGGTTTTCTGTTAACTCTCAGGGTTTGTGCGCACGACCTCTTTTCAGGACTAATGGAGGCGTTTTACGCCTCTAATTACGCCTGAAAAGACGGCTCCAATACGTCGGCAAACATCTGCCCATTACTTGCAACGGGTCTTACGATGTTCTGTGCAGACGAGCTGTCATTTTACGCGTCGCTGTCAAAAGAAGGCGCAAAAAATGACGGCTCGTCAAAAGAAGTGCAGGACACTTCTTGGGACGTAATTGGAGACATTTTTCATTGACTCCAATGAAGAACAGCTCCAATTACGTCCGTAAAAGACGCCGCGAAAAACGCGTGCACTTGTAAAAACGTCTGAAATTCAGGAGCTGATTTCTCCTGAAAACAGCTCCGTAATTTCAGACGTATTTGGCGTTGTCGTGTGAACATACACTCAGAGTACAGTATTTCACATGTCTTTGCTGCCCCCTGGTGGTTCCACATATCTCAGTTTTTCCCACTGCTGGTTTCCTGTTGGCTCTCAGGATACCAGACTTCACACTGCACTGCTCCTGGCTTCCTGTTTGATATAAATATGCTGCTACATCTTAAAATATGGACCTTATGTCTCACTGGTGCCCTCTGCTGGTTTCCTGTAAGCTCTCAGGACACATGGTTTCACAGTTCACTGCAGTCCACTAATGGCATCCTGGTTGCTATGAGGCTGCAGGATCTCACATCGCCATGCTGTCCTCTACTGATTTCCTGTTAGCTCTCAGGCTCACCACTCAAATACGGATTCTATAGAACAGCAACTTTTGTCTTTTGCAGTCACCATTTTCTTACAATCTGTCATTCAGGCTTTATAAAGGAATTGCAATATCAGTAGTTATTTTTCGAATTGCCTCTTATTGTTGAAGTGGAAATGATTCTCCCTGTACAGGTGTCAGTCTTCACTGTCATTCCGGAATTCTATTCATGTACAGGAAAGCTGAGGATGAACAAAACGATAGATAATTGTCCAAAAAAAAGTTAGTACAAACTTGGATGGTGATGGGGTAGTCAGACATTCCTGGAGACGTCAAACTTTTAATCAGCTCGAGATAAGAACCCGCCCTAATTCTCTATCTGGCGAGGTGTAATATCGCCAGTGTCCTCAGCGCGCCGCAATGTCCCTCTATTACTGTCAACCGTCCACGACACTAGAAGCTTCCAGCCTCCATTATATATAAAACACGTAGGATGACCGGAGAGGATGGGGGGGGGGGGGGCATCACCAGCAGTCCTATGTACAAGTGGATGGAAACTTTAACTTTTTCATTGCCAGTATATGACTCACTATATGTCACATTTGGCATCAAACTGGACATTACTATATGTACCTGTGCATCACTATATGTACCTGGATGTCATTATATGTACCTGTGTTTCACTATATGTATCTGTCCATCACTAGATATATCTGGACATCACTATACGTACCTGTGCTTCACTATACGTGCCTGTGCTTCACTATACGTGCCTGTGCTTCACTATATGTGCCTGTGCTTCACTATACGTGCCTGTGCTTCACTATACGTGCCTGTGCTTCACTATACGTGCCTGTGCTTCACTATATGTGCCTGTGCATCACTATATGTGCCTGTGCATCACTATATGTACCTGTGCATCACTATATGTACCTGTGCATCACTATATGTACCTGTGCATCACTATATGTACCTGTTTGTCAATATATGTGCCTGTTTGTCACTATATGTACTTGTGCATCATTATATATACCTCAATGTCACTGTATGTATCTGTACATCACTACATTGTGCCATGACTAAGGACAGGTGATCTGTCGGAAACGCGTAGGCTTACTGCTGAGACAACCACCCTGACTCCGAGTGGATTTTACTCATCTGAAATAAATTTTCGAATATTACTTCCTTTTAACGAAACAGCGCTGGATCAAATTCTTCCGTTTCTGCTGTGTTTGTACCGTGTGCCGCCACGTGGATCCATGCGCAGTCCAAATCTGGACATACATACCGGTGAGCTGGAGGAATCCTATATTTTCCATCACTATATATACCTGGGCGTCACTATATATACCTGTGCGTCACAACACGTACCTGTCCATCACCATATATAGCTGTGTGTCACTATATGTATCTGAGCATCGCCCTATGTACCTGGACATCACTATATGTACCCGCGCTTCACTATATGTACCTGTGCATCACTATATGTACCCGTGCATCACTATGTACCCGTGCATCACTATATGTACCCGCACTTCACTATATGTACCCGCGCTTCACTATATGTACCCGCGCATCACTATATGTACCCGCGCATCACTATATGTACCTGTGCATCACTATATGTACCCGTGCATCACTATGTACCCGTGCATCACTATATGTACCCGCGCATCACTATATGTACCCGCGCATCACTATATGTACCCGCGCATCACTATATGTACCCGCGCATCACTATATGTACCCGCGCATCACTATATGTACCCGCGCATCACTATATGTACCCGTGCATCACTATATGTACCTGTGCATCAGTATATTTACTTGGACGTCACTATATGTATCTGTGCATCTCTATATGACAAAGTGTATCACTATATGTACCTGGATGTCACTATATGTATCTGTGCGTCACTATATGTATCTGTGCATCACTATATATACCTGTGCATCACTATATATACCTGTGCATCACTATATGTACCTGGATGTCACTATATATACCCGGACGTCACTATATATACCTGTGCATCACTATTTGTACCTGGACGTCACTATTTGTACCTGGGGAGGAGAGAGATCCCTGTGGTTGCTGGCATAGCGAGAGGAATCTACAGTTAGGATGCAGCTATTGGCGCTGTCTGGTGTCTCATCCTCCAGGTAATACCCGCTGTGGGTCTAGGATTGTAAAACCATTCGAGGACCCCTCTAAATAAAATTTTGGACATCTCTCCTGTGCCGCTCTCCTCCTTCCCTGCCGGTGTAAAGTGTCGGTCTTTTCTGTAGTTTTAACATTCTGTTCATGAATCAGGAGTCCCAGGATGAACAGTGCAATAAGAACCATCGTATTGGAGGAATGAATGCCGCAGTGTAGGGACCGTGAAAATACAGCAGCAAATGCATAACAAACAACGCTGCGGCTACGGCTGGAAACTATGCGGCTATTTCTACAAGTCACGGAAAAATAAAAAATCAACAACCAAAATAATCAAACACGTAAGAACGGCGGCGATCAGGGAAGAGCTAAAAAATAAATAAAATGGGATCAGTATCCAATAAGCATCTCCATCCACAAAGGGACAGAAATGAAGATGTCATGTCAGCCGCAGGGAGAAAGTCATCACTGATCAGTATAAGTCCGATGGCGCCACCTGCTGCATGCACAAGGAACTACACCAAAGAATGATCAGGCCTGGATCCTACAATAATCTAAGTCCGGTAAACTAGAAGCGCGGGAGATCCGGGTATTGCGGCCATGATACAGACACAAGAATACGCCAGTATTATGGCATTGTGAAAGCGTCCTTACTTAGGATAAGTTCAGACGTTGTGGAATTGTGAACAGGGATCACGTCTCTTAAAATAATATGCTGCTGCTGTCGTCATGACTGCAACTACATAGAAGTAACTTATTACATTGACTGATCCTAAAACATTAGTGACCAAGTGTGTGAGACTTGTGAAAAATTCTCAATTTTTGCTGAAGTATCAATATCTACCACTAGATGGCACCAAAGTACAGGACACAATAGATATACAGGAGGAAGTATGAGTGTCCCTCTGCAGGGACAATATTGGGGACCCTGTTCTAGCACCTGCTGAATGTAAACCACCCACCGCCCATTGGTCCACCGCTCTTTTATCACTGGATCCTGTGTTATCCTCTCGGTCGCTCACTAGATCCAGTGTTTTATTCCCGGCCCCATTGGATCAAGTGGTCTTCTATGCCACTTTGAGTTGGTCCCTGGTGCCACCTCACTTGATCCTCAGCACCAGTTCATGTGTGATCCAGCAGGAATGAGAACCATGAATCCATTCTTCCCTCCGCCACTGGATCCGTCTTCTCACTTCCTTTCTGATGAGATTAGTGACATGAGAATCTTGAATTAAGGAGTCGGTATAAATGGCGCACACGTGTGATCAATGTGGAGCTGCTCGTCCGGCCTGTTCTTATATACATCACTATGGCGCACGTCTGTGATCCATTCACTGCATTTTACGATTTCTCTGAGCCACGTTCCTTCTTCTAAAACACACGAGGAATGTGGTGCAAATTTTGGGAAATCTCCCGCGTTGTTTTTTTATTTGGAGGCGTCACTGGACCAAAGAGCTCGTCACCAGATACAGTAATCTCATGTTCAAAGCTCCAACTAAATACAGCGCAGATCTCACTACATCCAGTTCCCTCTCACTAGATCCAGTTCCCCCCCCCACTAGATCCATTCTGCCCATCTTTCCTCTCACTAGATCCAGTTGCCCCTTTCCTCTCACTAGATCTCGTTCTCCCACACTAGATCCATTCTGCTCTCCTTCCTCTCATTAAATCCAGTTCCCCCACACTAGATCCACTTCCCCTCACTAGATCCAGTTCCCCCATCACTAGATCCAGTTGCCCCTCTTTCCTCTCACTAGATCCATTTCCCCCACACTAGATCCATTCTGCTCTCCTTCCTCTTACTAGACCCAGTTCCCCATCACTTGATTAAGTTGCCCCGCTTTCCTCATTAAATCCAGCTCCCCCCGCACTAGATCCAGTTCCCTTTCTTCCCTCCCACTTGATCCAGTTCCCCTTCACTGGATCCATTCTGCTCTCCTTCCTCTCACTAGATTCAGTTGCCCCTCTTTCCTCTCACTAGATCCAGATGCCCCTTTCCTCTCACTAGATTCAGTTCCCCCATCACTAGATCCAGTTGCCTCTCTTTCCTCTCACTAGATCCACTTCCCCCTCACTAGATCTAGTTCCCCTCACTAGATCCAGTTCCTTTTCTTTCCTCCCACTTGTACCAGTTCTTCACTGGATCCATTCTGCTCTCCTTCCTCTCACTAGATCCAGTTCCCCATCACTAGATGCAGTTGCCCCTCTTTCCTCTCACTAGATCCATTTGCTCCTTTCCTCTCACTAGATCCAATTGCCTCTCACTAGATCCAGTTCCTTTTATTCCCTCCCACTTGATCCAGTTCCCCTTCACTGGATCCATTCTGCTCTCTTTCCTCTAACTAGATCCAGTTCCCCATCACTAGATTTAGTTGCCCCTCTTTCCTCTCACTAGATCCAGTTGCCTCTTTCCTCTCACTAGATCCAGTTCCCCATCACTAGATCCAGTTGCCTCTCTCCTCTCACTAGATCCAGTTGCCCCTCTCTCCTCTCACTAGATCCAGTTGCCCCTCTTTCCTCTCACTTGATCCAGTTCCCCCCACACTAGATCTAGTTGCCCCTCTCGTTCTCCCCTTGGTCACTGGTTCCTGGATTCTCACTGCTGTCGCTCTATTCTCGGTCGCTGGATCCCGGATCCTCCCTGCTGACGCTCTCCCCCCGCTCCGCTTCCTGTTTCCCGGCTCATCCTGCCCTGGAAAATTTGGAATGTTAACTTTTTGCGATTGACAGATCCTGTAACCAATCCGCGGCCAAACCAGATCTGACCCCGCCTCTTCATCCTCGGTGCAGGACAGTGAGATCGGCGGAGGGGCGTGGTCGTGTGACGTCACGGGGAGTCCGGGCTGAGGGGAGACAGAGGGGAGCAGGGAGGGTGAAGTGGCGGAGAGTCACCGGGGAGGAGGAGGGGGACACTGGCCGCCTTGTTCCCGGGACACAGCACGTCAGCAACAGGTAAGACCGGGGGAGTATTCTGGTTATAAGTGGTGGAATCGCCCTTTAAGTTTCAGCCATGTGCTTCCAGCTGTGAGCGGTGTCCCGGGGGCTCTGCAAGGACTCTGGGCGGTGCGGGGGCTGCTGGAGCCGGGTAGTGAGGGGGCTGAGGGAGTCGGGTAATGAGGGAGCGCTGTGTTCTCAGAGCTGAGGTGCTGGAACAATTAACTCCTTGTTTGGAGTAAACTAATGGAAACACCTCGGCTGGGAATCGCTGGGTGGCAGGCTCGGGGGTCACTGGGTGGCAGGCTCGGGGGTCACTGGGTGGCAGGCTCGGGGGTCACTGGGTGGCAGGCTCGGGGGTCACTGGGTGGCAGGCTCGGGATAGCAGGGTGGCAGGCTCGGGGGTCACTGGGTGGCAGGCTCGGGGGTCACTGGGTGGCAGGCTCGGGGGTCACTGGGTGGCAGGCTCGGGATAGCAGGGTGGCAGGCTCGGGGTCACTGGGTGGCAGGCTCGGGGTGGCAGGCTCGGGATAGCAGGGTGGCAGGCTCGGGGTCACTGGGTGGCAGGCTCGGGGTGGCAGGGTTGCAGGCTCGGGATAGCAGGGTGGCAGGCTCGGGGTCACTGGGTGGCAGGCTCGGGATAGCAGGGTGGCAGGCTGGGAATCACTGGGTGGCAGGCTCAGGGGTCACTGGGTGGCAGGCTTGGGTGTCACTGGGTGGCAGGCTTGGGTGTCACTGGGTGGCAGGCTTGGGTGTCACTGGGTGGCAGGCTCGGGGTGGCAGGCTCGGGATAGCAGGGTGGCAGGCTGGGAATCACTGGGTGGCAGGCTCGGGGGTCACTGGGTGGCAGGCTCGGGATAGCAGGGTGGCAGGCTGGGAATCACTGGGTGGCAGGCTCGGGGTCACTGGGTGGCAGGCTCGGGGTGGCAGGCTTGGGATCGCTGGGTGGCAGGCTCGGGGTCACTGGGTGGCAGGCTGGGTGGCTATTGATGATCCTTAATGGTTGTTCTTCTTCCAGACCCGCTTTGTGGTTAGATGACCACGACAGGTTGGCACGTTGTGGGTGCAGCGGGGGCATATTAATAAGACAGGCTGGCAGTTTGGTGGTGATTACACAGGTTGGGAGCCGTTGCTGTATAATGAAGGCTGGCGCTCTGAAGCAGATCTAGCTTGATATTTGGGCATAGACCCACTAGAGGCAGATGTGTGGCCGCCCTGCAGGGTCTGGATTAGAGGCTTTGTACCTTAGTGACTTTTGGCTGGCAGCGAGGGGGTCCAGTACCAAGGAAGGCTGTCACAGGGGCTAGCAGGCTGGCATAAAGAAGGCGGGCATCCTGCAGCGTACGTTACACATGGGCACAGATCTGTGGCAGGTCGGTATTCACAGGCCTTGGGCAGGTTTGCAGTTGGCACATTGGGGGAATCTAGGACAAGCTGGCACCAGAGCACAGATCTAGAGCAGCCGGCAAGTGGGCACAGATCTGGTCTCTGTTCTGATGAGGACTGACATGTCAGGGGTGGCAGGCAAACATGGGGCGCCTTATAAAGCCAATTGGCATAGATTCACAATTTTTTTGGGGTGAGGGGCGTGTGGACGCTTAATTATATCAGGAATGGGGTTTTTAAATTGAAACGGTTGCTAAACTACTACTCCCAACATGTCGTGGCGGGAGTTGTAATTTTACAGCTGGGGAGCTCTGATCTACAACATATTGTGTATCTGGTGATAGAGACGCTGCTGCCCATCATTGTACTACAACTCCTCTCCTCCCTCCATTCACCTAATACAGGAGCCGCGTGTCAGAGTCCGCAGCTCAGAAGGGTCTTTGATTTCCTTGTCAAGATAAATGCACCCCAAAATCTTCTAGGCAGCTGCAACCCCAAGTGTCAGCGCGCCATCGTCCTGTCCCCCGTGTCAGCGCGCCATCGTCCTGTCCCCCGAGTGTCAGCGCGCCATCGTCCTGTCCCCCGAGTGTCAGCGCGCCATCGTCCTGTCCCCCGAGTGTCAGCGCGCCATCGTCCTGTCCCCCGAGTGTCAGCGCGCCATCGTCCTGTCCCCCGAGTGTCAGCGCGCCATCGTCCTGTCCCGAGTGTCAGCGCGCCATCGTCCTGTCCCGAGTGTCAGCGCGCCATCGTCCTGTCCCGAGTGTCAGCGCGCCATCGTCCTGTCCCCCGAGTGTCAGCGCGCCATCGTCCTGTCCCCCCAGGTGTCAGCGCGCCACCGCCCTGTCCCCCCAGGTGTCAGCGCGCCACCGCCCTGTCCCCCCAGGTGTCAGCGCGCCACCGCCCTGTCCCCCCAGGTGTCAGCGCGCCACCGCCCTGTCCCCCCAGGTGTCAGCGCGCCACCGCCCTGTCCCCCCAGGTGTCAGCGCGCCACCGCCCTGTCCCCCCAGGTGTCAGCGCGCCACCGCCCTGTCCCCCCAGGTGTCAGCGCGCCACCGCCCTGTCCCCCCAGGTGTCAGCGCGCCACCGCCCTGTCCCCCCAGGTGTCAGCGCGCCACCGCCCTGTCCCCCCAGGTGTCAGCGCGCCACCGCCCTGTCCCCCCAGGTGTCAGCGCGCCACCGCCCTGTCCCCCCAGGTGTCAGCGCGCCACCGCCCTGTCCCCCCAGGTGTCAGCGCGCCACCGCCCTGTCCCCCCAGGTGTCAGCGCGCCACCGCCCTGTCCCCCCAGGTGTCAGCGCGCCACCGCCCTGTCCCCCCAGGTGTCAGCGCGCCACCGCCCTGTCCCCCCAGGTGTCAGCGCGCCACCGCCCTGTGCCCCCAGGTGTCAGCGCGCCACCGCCCTGTGCCCCCAGGTGTCAGCGCGCCACCGCCCTGTGCCCCCAGGTGTCAGCGCGCCACCATCCTGTGCCCCCAGTGTCAGCGCCCTGCGCCCCCCCCCCCCCCGCCCCGGTGTCCTTGCAGAGAGTCCAGTGTATTCTGTTTCCTTCCTGCAGGGGTTGTAGATCGGTGATTTTTCTTTTCTGCGTCTTGTGGTTTCTTCACGTTCTCCTCGTGATGTTCGTGCCCCGTCTGTGACTTTTGTTTGAGTTTGGGGGGGTGTAAGAATCATGAAGACGTGAACTGTGAAAGAGAAGAGGTTCACATCTTACTTCAGCTTTGCTGGGCAGGGAGAGAAGAGAGAGGGAGGGAGAGCTGCTTCCTTAGTGTCAGGACACAGAGCGCACACTGTAAAGTGCAGACCAGCCTGATGAGAGTGAGTGTACTTCTTAGGCTACGTTCACACGGCAAACAAAAAAACGGCTGTAAAATACGGAGCTTTTCAAGGCTGTTTTTCTATCGAGACAATGAAAAACGTCCCAAGAAGTGACTTGCACTTCTTTTTTACGGGGCGTTTTTTACGTGTTGTTTTTGCAAATGGCCGCGTAAGAAAACGCCCCGTAGAACGAATCGCCGTTCTTCCCATTGAAATCCATGGGCAGATGTTTGGAGGCGTTCAGCCTCCGTACTTATAGCCGTTTTTCGGGGGCGTTTACGGCCCGAAAAACAGCTGAAAATAAGCCGTGTGAACGTGCCCCAATACACATTACATTTGAGCAAATCATGTGATCCGTAACCTTTGCTGGCCCTTACACTCGCTGGAGTTTGTTACAATGTATCAGTGTAGGTAAGAGCTATGCGCCAGCACGTTACACAGATTGGTCTTTCTTCTGTGTTTAGTTCAGAGGATTGTCTACACTAATACGTTGTAACAAACCCGCAGCTGTGAGAAGTTTTAGGTCTGGAGGAGTTTTCACCCTCTGAATGTAAACGGTAATGCTTCGATTCGCTGACAGCAAGCAGATCAATTGAAAATGCTGAGAAATGATTAGACAAAGTCTATGAGGAAGTTGCAGAACTTGATTGACGCGGTCGAGCCCAGTCGTCCGCCATCCGATAGTCCAGACACTCTGGGAGAGAAATTTGTTACGACTCCTCTTCCAAAGTGATGGATGCTCATTGAGTCGGGGCATGCTGGGAGTTGTAGTTTTGCAGCTGTTGGAGACCACTGGAGATAAAGGGGAGGGGGTCACTTTAAGAAGAGAATGTTGTGGTCTCTACAGTTACAGTATGACGGGGAATGCAGGCGGATTCCCATCGTCTTCTATTGCGGCGCAGTCCTTTACAATGATGGGGGTTTTATTGGGGGCTCCTGTGCAGAGGATCCAGTCTGGGAAAGGACTTTCTTTTCTGGTTTTACGGCTGGGGGCGGCGGCAGCTGCTCGCGTTCGTCTCCGATTTTTATTTTCCTTTAAAAACGTTACGACTTCTAAATTTAACGTAAATGACATCTGTTCGCCGCCTCGTGAATCCGGGGAGGAAAATCCTTTTATTTGAATGGAAAGTCTTGTTCTGAGGCCGACGCTGCGGACGGAGCTCGACAACACAGCCGCCTTGTCTGCGCTGCGCGGAATATGAGCCAGGGCTATTAAAGGGACAGTACACCTGCAGGCCGTCTTCTCTCTATTGGCTGTGCGGTAAAATATGATCTATTGTTCTCTGTGATCAGCCACCTGTCAGGAGAACTGAAACACCGACCCCTGTTCGTCAAGCCGAGGCCGCAAACAGGCAGAGTTCCCATAACCTTCCATGGAGGGAGCCGCGCAACGTGGTCACCTGGCTATTCAGTCTTCCCTGTTATCCGGTAGTCCAGTGGCTACATAATCCAATGGGGGTAGTTGTAGGGTGGAGGCTGGTGACTACTCCATTGGGTTTTCCAGGACTGTAGTATGTCGGCCAATATTTGTTCGGTGGGGGTCCGACTCACCGCACTGAATGAAGAAGCCACAGCGCCATATATACAGTTGTGGCTGCGTCTGGTATTGCAGCTCAGTCTCATTCACTTGAATGCAATACCGGGCACAACCACTACTAAATGTACGGCGCTGTGCTGCAAACGCTTCATTTAGCTGATCGGCTGGGAGTCGATCAAATATTGATCGCCGATCCTTAGGATGGGTCTCAAAATATTACCGTTTATAAGACTCCTGTATTTCTAGGTCTGATCAAAGTATGGAGCCGGGTAAGTCTAGCTTAAAGGGCTTCTCCGGACATTGTTAATAAAGTTTTGTTGAATCGACCACATAATGTACAGATGTTTATTTCCCCCTCAGACCCTAAGCTCAAGAAGCGGTCCGATTCTGAACACGGCCTGTGCCGTTCCCTTCAATAAACTTTATTAACAAAATTTGGAGAAACCATTCAAGGCCTGAGTTTCGAGGATGGATTCTAGTAGCTTCAGCGAGATCCTAAAATAACCAGCGATCTGTGACTCGGATCCTCGGGAGCTTCTACGTGACCATCAATGTCCCAAATAGGGAGCGGTTTTATTTTTTATTTTTTTTAGGTAATCTGTAATTTTCCCAATATTATAATTTTGTAATATAATTTTTTAATTTTTTTTTTATACAGATTTTTTTTTACGTCTCTGAATTTTTCAGTCTTTTAGAGTAAAATTTGTCGCACTCATTCGCACATCTTGTTGATTTTTTTTAACACTCCCTCCCGTAAAGTCACGCCTGATCTTCACGCCATGTTCACATTTCTTTCGGCTCGGGTGACACGGTGTTAATTTGACGTTGGCTTGTTAAATCCAGGGTCGCGGGGTCTGGCGCCCGTCCAGCGTTTGTCCATTAAACAGTTAACAGCGTATGACCGTGTACGCTCGCCGCATTCCAGAAAAATTCTCCTCATTCCTGCACAAGACTCAATAACTGCGCAGGAAGGAAAAAAAGAGAAGAAGCTGCGGGGGGTTCGGTGCAGTATTTTCAGCTGAGGGCGCGGATTGCCGGTGTGGATTACAGGGGGACGGATGCTGCGCCCGGCGGGTCATGTTCGATTCTCCTGTTTAAAGGGGCACAAAACGCGCCACTGAATACAATCGATTGTCCTCTGTTATCAGCCATTTCAAGCGGACTAGTTTTTGTCAATGGCTTGTTGAGTGACAGGAAGTCCAGGCCGATCCCTGCCCCCCATGACCACAAACTTTTTATATTTTGACCGCTTCAGGTGTAGTGGCCCTTTAAGAAAAATTACCAATAATTTACAAAATTGACATACGGCCACGTTCACACAACGCATTTTTACCCGGATGTCGACGTGCAAAAATCCACATGAAAGCCGCTAAACAAACAGCGTCCTGTTGAATTCAATGGGAAAATGTCCCGTTGTTCATACGGTGCAGAATTTTTTTACCGCCACTCGCTAGCAACACAGGTAATTCTTTTTGTAAAATTTTACCAAATTTGTTCAATATAAAATATTTTTCACACAATCTTTACGTCGTGATTCCCATCGTTATATTTAAAGGGAAAATCCAAACAAACGTGACCTGCCGTATCCGTACATCACGCCGGTGGCGTCTGTAAACCCCAGACCCCTTACAGTTTCCATGTAAAGCGTCCATACTTGTTTGGCGCCATTCATCAGATTTCCTGTCTGCCCCAACATCCTGTCCAGTAAAGCAGTTGCCCATAGCAACCAATCAGATTCCAGCTGTCATTTCTCAGAGGTCCTTTGGAAAATGAAAGCAGCGACCTGATTGGTTGTTATGGGCAACTGCTCCACTTTTCCCTTGCACTATGATCTCCCTCATTCTACGTCTCTGACGCGTCACACAGAGGTAGATGTTTAGCTGGAGTTCCCCTTTAGCACGTTTTTCCCCTCTGGTTGTCACGCAGTTTTTAACGTGTAGCTTTGTATTTCTCTGGACCGTGTATTATATGTGATGACAGAATATTATAACTGTTCCCAGTAATGGAGTTTATAATGGACATTTCCCCCTCCGGCTAAAAAGATTCACGGAAGAGTTTACGGTAATCTGAAAACACAAAATTGTCATTTGGAGATAATAGAGGACGCTGCCCCTTTAAGGGATCCATATTTACCAGTGTCACACTGGATCCTAGTGACATCAGCGGTGAGGGTCGGGGGTCGCTGTCCGCTACGTCTGTCAACTTTACCCCAAAAAATCTGCGATGGAAACGCCTGGTGTAAACATACTCTAATACTTGTCACAGCTGGGAGTTTGTTACTGTTGTATCCAATGCACAGCCGCAGAACAAACCCTCTGCTGTAAGAAGTATTGGGTCTGTACAGGTTTTTAGTCTCTGGATGTAAACAAGAATGTTCCCGTTCACTGACAGCAAGCAGAGATCTTATAAATGTAAGGAATTGAAACGCAGAGTGCCGGTTACTTTCTAATAGACTAAGTTACGGCCTCAATTATCAAAACCGTCGAAGGGAATGTGCGCACGAGCTATTTTCGTCCCGAAAAACAGCTGAAAAATCGGAAGCCGAACGCCTACAAACATCCGCCCATTGATTTCAACGGGAAATACGGCGTTCTGTTCCGAAAAACACGAGCGTGATTAAAAAACGTCTGAAGATCGGGAGCCGTTTTTTTTTCCTTAAACCGCTCCGTATTTGAAGAAGTTTTTTAGTAAATAAGCGTGTGAAGATGCCGTAGCAACCAATCAGAGCTCAGCTTTCATTTCTGAACGCCGCAGCCATTTTTGTTTCTTCCCGTTTTCCAAGAACCATAAAGTTTCTATTTGTCCGGAGATCCGGCCGTGCGAGGTCTTGTTTTTTGCGTGACGAGCTGTAGTTTCCAACGCCGGTCTTTAATGTACCGTATAATGTCCTGAGAAACTTTTAAAACGTATTTTTTGGGGTAGAATGGAAAAAAGACAGCAATAATTCCATTGTTTTGGGTTTTGTTTTTACGGCGCTCACCGTGCGGTAGAAACATGTACGTTTTTCATTCTGCGGGTCGAGACGATTACCGTCATACCACATTTTATATCGTTTAACACTTTTACAAGGAAAAAATAATTGTTAAAAATTTTGTCGCCATAATTTTAACTGGGGACTTGAACCGGCGATCGCTCGATGGCTTGCTAGTGTATTGCAGTATATCGTGAATTTTACAGGCTGCTATTAAGCCCTGAACAAAGATGGCGTACCGGGGGGGGGCCTTCATTAAGCACCCAGGCTGCTATGACCGCCACCGGCACCCTTTGATCGTGTTGTGGGAGGGGCATCAGATAGGACCGCCCCCTTTTTACACAGCTTAGATTCTGCGGTCGCTCTTGACTTAAGAGGAGAAGCATGGTGGCGTTTATTAGGCCCCCAGGCTGCCATGACTACCATCGACACCCTGCAATGGCGTCTCCGGACACAAGTGACCACCCCAGGATATTATCCGCAGGTAGTTCTGGGGTCGAGAATATGAGACGAAGACGAAATGTTGAGCCGCTTCAGCACAGACGGCGCTATATATATATACACGGTATAATCCTGACGTCTTTCTATCCTGCTCCGTATTTATACCACGTCTGGGGATATTCCCGGAGTGTTTCCCTAAAATAAACCATCAGCTGCTGGGAAAGCTGGGTGACAACCAACATGGCCGCCGTTTACAGCTCCAGTCGTCGTATGCGGCAATCGTTGCTTTTCAGAAATTGGGAAAGTTGGGTGACCGCCCTGTAGGAGCTCCAAAGCAGGCGGTGTGGGTCTCAACCCAACTTTCCCAGACTCCTGAATGACAGTGTCTCCCCCCAGTGGATAATAACTCCTGTAATGAGAGAAGGTGGGGGAGGGGCTGTATCAGGAACCTTTCATGAACGATGACGCCTCGTTCCTAATCTTCAAAGCCGTAATCCGCTTTCTAGTAATTCCTAGACATTTTCGTTTTTGCGTTCTTTGAAATCTTATCCCGGTCGTATAAATTGCGCCACGTTCTGCGCATTTGTGAAAATTGAGAAAAAGAGCGCCGCCCCTTTAAATGTTAGGGAATTGCATTGTGAGCAATTTCCTTATATACTGTTATTATGGCAATTGCTCCCTTTACACGCAGGAGTCATTCCCCTAAACCTGCAGGAATTTCCTCCGCTATTCGTGGCCGCCCGTACCCTCCTGGGAAAGTTGGGGGGTGTCGGTAATGTCAACCGGGTGCCCTAAAAAGACGCTTGGAGGTGGAAGTGGCGGAGCCGTCTTCATGGATCTGATCGTGGGAACCTAATATTTCCTCCTTATGCTGATTTTACATTACATCCTGCTTTATACTCTAGTCACAGCCAAAGCTGTGCTCGTTTTATGATTCCCAAATTGCAGTGCCCTGTGGAGGATGGCAGTTTTGCTTTTAGAACTCCGCTCTTAGGTCACATGTCTGACAGCAGGGTGGAGCTAATCTGCTGTCTGTTACCAAGGGCAACAAGAAGAATTTTGAAAGCAGATCTGGATGTGACTGGAGTTAAAATGCTAAACCGAAATGTGGTATCTTATAAAAGTGCAGCCTATAACATAAAGGTAGGAAATGGCTGATAACAGGGGACAGTAGCTTTTAATAGACCGTATGGAAAATGGAGCGAAAATCGACGTCCGCTCTACTGTCCCTTTAAATGATCTGTTGTCCTCTCACTCCTTTTTCAGGCTTTATCGCTTGATCTTCCTTTTCTTAAAGGGCCACGTCCTCACACTGATCGGGGTGGGGGGTTTGTTGTGCGGTTGACGTGTACAAACAAGTAATAAATGCTGTTTAATCAGCTGAGGATACGGAGGTGAGAATCTCTACAGCTGGGAGAGGGGCTGTAAATATGGGGGGGCACGGGACTTGTGTGGGCCCGTCCAGCCCTTGGCACACGTGGCATTTACACGTCTTAGGGGGGGGGATCTTTTAGGATTAATTTTCCACAATCACATCATCTTCTTGTGTGAAGTCTGTAGAGGTAATTTCCACAGTGACTGCTGCTGTCTGTGTGTCAGTCTTTACTGTCACTCTGGCATTCTATTCATGAACCAGGAAGCTGTAGGAGCCAGAGAAAGCTGTGTGACCACCCCTGTAATGGCCTGTTTGACTAGTAGAAAAATGTATGAACTGCTGTATCCTGTGCTGTGCAATACCGAGCGTGTAACCCTTATATCACATGAGCAGCGACCCCAGGAAATGCGATAGGAAAAGAAAGGAAGTTCTGTTCTTAGACAAACCCTGTCTGTTATCAGCGCTGAGCCTTGTGAGTCCAATCTGATGAGATGTGTAAATGGCGGCCGCAGAATGAGGACATATGAGCATATAGATTTATATACAGATGTAGCAGAGCTGAACTTACTATTTTTGAGTTTTGGCGATTACAAGCGCTCAAAAATACGGTAGTTATATTCTTTTATATAGGGGCAGTATTATA
Source organism: Rhinoderma darwinii (assembly GCF_050947455.1). NCBI lineage: Eukaryota > Metazoa > Chordata > Amphibia > Anura > Rhinodermatidae > Rhinoderma > Rhinoderma darwinii. Next base: position 6,119,552 of record NC_134689.1, on the reverse strand, counting down.
GTAGTTATATTCTTTTATATAGGGGCAGTATTATAGTAGTTATATTCTTGTATATAGGGGCAGTATTATAGTAGTTATATTCTTGTATATAGGAGCAGTATTATAGTAGTTATATTCTTGTATATAGGAGGCAGTATTATAGTAGTTATATTCTTGTATATAGGAGGCAGTATTATAGTAGTTATATTCTTGTATATAGGGAGCAGTATTATAGTAGTTATATTCTTGTATATAGGGGGCAGTATTATAGTAGTTATATTCTTGTATATAGGGGGCAGTATTATAGTAGTTATATTCTTGTATATAGGGGGTAGTATTATAGTAGTTATATTCTTGTATATAGGGGGCAGTATTATAGTAGTTATATTCCTGTATATAGGGGGCAGTATTATAGTAGTTATATTCTTGTATATAGGGGGCAGTATTATAGTAGTTATATTCTTGTATATAGGGGGCAGTATTATAGTAGTTATATTCTTGTATATAGGGGCAGTATTATAGTAGTTATATTCTTGTATATAGGGGCAGTATTATAGTAGTTATATTCTTGTATATAGGAGCAGTATTATAGTAGTTATATTCTTGTATATAGGGGGCAGTATTATAGTAGTTATATTCTTGTATATAGAGGCAGTATTATAGTAGTTATATTCTTGTATATAGGAGCAGTATTATAGTAGTTATATTCTTGTATATAGGAGCAGTATTATAGTAGTTATATTCTTGTATATAGGGAGCAGTATTATAGTAGTTATATTCTTGTATATAGGTGGCAGTATTATAGTAGTTATATTCTTGTATATAGGGGACAGTATTATAGTAGTTATATTCTTGTATATAGGAGCAGTATTATAGTAGTTATATTCTTGTACATAGGGGGCAGTATTATAGTAGTTATGTTCTTGTACATATGGGCAGTATTATAGTAGTTATATTCTTGTATATAGGGGCAGTATTATAGTAGTTATATTCTTGTATATAGAGGGCAGTATTATAGTGGTTATATTCTTGTATATAGGGGGCAGTATTACAGCAGTTATATTCTTGTATATAGGGGGCAGTATTCTAGTAGTTATATTCTTGTATATAGGGGGCAGTATTATAGTAGTTATATTCTTGTATATAGGGAGCAGTATTATAGTAGTTATATGCTTGTATATAAGAGCAGTATTATAGTAGTTATATTCTTGTATATAGGGGGCAGTATTCTAGTAGTTATATTCTTGTATATAGGGGCAGTATTATAGTAGTTATATTCTTGTATATAGGAGCAGTATTATAGCAGTTATATTCTTGTATATAGGGGGCAGTATTATAGTAGTTATATTCTTGTATATAGGGGGCAGTATTATAGTAGTTATATTCTTGTATATAGGAGCAGTATTATAGTAGTTATATTCTTGTATATAGGGGCAGTATTATAGTAGTTATATTCTTGTATATAGGAGCAGTATTATAGCAGTTATATTCCTGTATATAGGGGGCAGTATTATAGTAGTTATATTCTTGTATATAGGGAGCAGTATTATAGTAGTTATATTCTTGTATATAGGGGGCAGTATTATAGTAGTTATATTCTTGTATATAGGGGCAGTATTAAAGTAGTTATATTCTTGTATATAGGAGCAGTATTATAGTAGTTATATTCCTGTATATAGGGGGCAGTATTATAGTAGTTATATTCTTGTATATAGGGAGCAGTATTATAGTAGATATATTCTTGTATATAGGGGCTGTTTTATAGTAGTTATATTCTTGTATATAGGGGCAGTATTATAGTAGTTATATTCTTGTATATACGGGGCAGTATTATAGTAGTTATATTCTTGTATATAGGAGGCAGTATTATAGTAGTTATATTCTTGTATATAGCGGCAGTATTATAGTAGTTATATTCTTGTATATAGGAGGCAGTATTATAGTAGTTATATTCCTGTATATAGGGGTAGTATTATAGTAGTTATATTCTTGTATATAGGGGGCAGTATTATAGTAGTTATATTCTTGTATATAGGAGCAGTATTATAGTAGTTATATTCTTGTATATAAGAGCAGTATTATAGTAGTTATATTCTTGTATATAGGAGGCAGTATTATAGTAGTTATATTCTTGTATATAGGGGCAGTATTATAGTAGTTATATTCTTGTATATAGAGAGCAGTATTATAGTAGTTATATTCTTGTATATAGGGGGCAGTATTATAGTAGTTATATTCTTGTATATAGGGGCAGTATTATAGTAGTTATATTCTTGTATATAGGGGCAGTGTTATAGTATTTATATTCTTGTATATAGGAGGCAGTATTATAGTAGTTATATTCTTGTATATAGGGGGCAGTATTATAGTAGTTATATTCTTGTATATAGGAGCAGTATTATAGTAGTTATATTCTTGTATATAGGGGGCAGTATTATAGTAGTTATATTCTTGTATATAGGGGGCAGTATTATAGTAGTTATATTCTTGTATATGGGGGCAGTATTATAGTAGTTATATTCTTGTACATAGGGGGCAGTATTATAGTAGTTATATTCTTGTATATAGGGGGCAGTATTATAGTAGTTATATTCTTGTATATAGGGGGCAGTATTATAGTAGTTATATTCTTGTATATAGGAGCAGTATTATAGTAGTTATATTCTTGTATATAGGGAGCAGTATTATAGTAGTTATATTCTTGTATATAGGGGCAGTATTATAGTAGTTATATTCTTGTATATAGGAGGCAGTATTATAGTAGTTATATTCTTGTACATAGGGGGCAGTATTATAGTAGTTATATTCTTGTATATAGGGGGCAGTATTATAGTAGTTATATTCTTGTATATAGGGGCAGTATTATAGTAGTTGTATTCCTGTATATAGGGGGCAGTATTATAGTAGTTATATTCTTGTATATAGGGGCAGTATTATAGTAGTTATATTCTTGTATATAGGAGCTGTATTATAGTAGTTATATTCTTGTATATAGGAGGCAGTATTTTACTAGTTATATTCTTGTACATAGGAGCAGTATTATAGTAGTTATATTCTTGTATATAGGGGCAGTATTATAGTAGTTATATTCTTGTATATAGGGGGCAGTATTATAGTAGTTATATTCTTGTATATAGGGGCAGTATTATAGTAGTTGTATTCCTGTATATAGGGGGCAGTATTATAGTAGTTATATTCTTGTATATAGGGGCAGTATTATAGTAGTTATATTCTTGTATATAGGAGCTGTATTATAGTAGTTATATTCTTGTATATAGGAGGCAGTATTTTACTAGTTATATTCTTGTACATAGGAGCAGTATTATAGTAGTTATATTCTTGTATATAGGGGCAGTATTATAGTAGTTATATTCTTGTATATAGGAGCAGTATTATAGTAGTTATATTCTTGTATATAGGAGGCAGTATTATAGTAGTTATATTCTTGTATATAGGAGCAGTATTATAGTAGTTATATTCTTGTATATAGGGGGCAGTATTATAGTAGTTATATTCCTGTATATAGGAGCAGTATTATAGTAGTTATATTCTTGTATATAGGGACAGTATTATAGTAGTTATATTCTTGTATATAGGGGCAGTATTATAGTAGTTATATTCTTGTATATAGGAGGCAGTATTATAGTAGTTATATTCTTGTATATAGGGGGCAGTATTATAGTAGTTATATTCTTGTATATAGGGGCAGTATTATAGTAGTTATATTCTTGTATATAGGAGCAGTATTATAGTAGTTATATTCTTGTATATAGGGGGCAGTATTATAGTAGTTATATTCTTGTATATAGGGGGCAGTATTATAGTAGTTATATTCTTGTATATAGGAGCAGTATTATAGTAGTTATATTCTTGTATATAGGGAGCAGTATTATAGTAGTTATATTCTTGTATATAGGGGCAGTATTATAGTAGTTATATTCTTGTATATAGGGAGCAGTATTATAGTAGTTATATTCTTGTATATAGGGGCAGTATTATAGTAGTTATATTCTTGTATATAGGGGCAGTATTATAGTAGTTATATTCTTGTATATAGGGGCAGTATTATAGTAGTTATATTCCTGTATATAGGGGGCAGCATTATAGTAGTTATATTCTTGTATATAGGGGGCAGTATTATAGTAGTTATATTCTTGTATATAGGAGGCAGTATTATAGTAGTTATATTCTTGTATATAGGAGGCAGTATTATAGTAGTTATATTCTTGTATATAGGAGGCAGTATTATAGTAGTTATATTCTTGTATATAGGAGGCAGTATTATAGTAGTTATATTCTTGTATATAGGAGCAGTATTATAGTAGTTATATTCTTGTACATAGGGGGCAGTATTATAGTAGTTATATTCTTGTACATAGGGGGCAGTATTATAGTAGTTATATTCTTGTATATAGGGGGCAGTATTATAGTAGTTATATTCTTGTATATAGGAGGCAGTATTATAGTAGTTATATTCTTGTATATTGGGGGCAGTATTATAGTAGTTATATTCTTGTATATAGGAGCAGTATTATAGTAGTTATATTCTTGTACATAGGGGCAGTATTATAGTAGTTATATTCTTGTATATAGGAGCAGTATTATAGTAGTTATATTCTTGTATATAGGGGCAGTATTATAGTAGTTATATTTTTCTACATAGGGGGCAGTATTGGAAATGTCACAGCAGTTCTATATTTACACAGGAGTGACATTGCGTATTCTGGTAAGTTTATAAATAGTTTACATATGTTAGGGGAGTATTATGTGATGTCTGTAGCTCCGTCTGATCCCTGGATTGGTGATGGATCAGCGCTCCGGTGAGGTGATGCCACTTATACAATAATAGCGGTGGATTTGTCTCGGTCTATTCTATCATGTTCAGGCTGGTGATTGGATTTGTGATCTTATTAATCCCTCTGCTATGACTGTGGCTCCGCTGTTGCAGGCCAGCACAGGTTTCATCACCCAGCTTTTCTAGAGTCCTGCACACCAAATCTGACTGGTTATTCCTGGTAACATCCTTCTCTCCCATATTTCTGCATACAGAAATATTAGGTCTCTACAGGTTTTCAGCCTCTGGATGTTTCCATTCACTGACCACAAAGCATAATAGGAAGTTACAGAATGTTTTGTTTTAGGAGGAGTAACGCTTATAAAACCAGAAAACTCCTTTTAATATTATCTGTATTAGTTATGACTTCATGTGTTCTACTCCAGTTGCATCCAAAGCTGCTCCTTTTTGCGTGATTTTTTGTAGGGATTCTCTGCTGCATTGCATTCAAGGAGCTGTAGCACAGCATCTGTCATCTACAGAGCTTTGCTCTCCGATTCACTGCATTATTAGGGATTATATGGTTTTTGTCTTGTCTTTGAACACTACATCTCCTTCAATGCATTGCAGCTGACCATAACACAAGTGACCTGCTGGGAGGTGTGAGCTCTCAGGCTGCAGAACCTATCAGGAAACCATAAGAATTTTGAATGCAGCTTTGGATGTGACTAGAGTCTCACTCAAGATCGTACAAGAAGTGTGAAATCACTTGTCGCTGTATACTGTGAGCTCCCCACAAAACCCCGCTCCCCATGTTTATTATCTAAAGGGTCAAAAAATTTTATTTTTCCCGAATCGCGTTGTATAAATATTGCGCAGTTAGGAAACGGACCAGGTCGCCGTCGGTCGGCATGTTTGCGGTTCCTGACCTTTTGATGACCGCCATCAGCAGCCGCTTCCCCAGTGATGTAACATCGCCCCAGGAAGCTCATTCTTCCCGTGTTTTCTTTGCCTTTTTTGTTTGTTTTTGCTGCTTTTTCCGGTGTCTGTTTTTATGAAACGTTTGGCGTTCATCACGGAGAAAAGGTCGTTCTCGGAGAGAGGTCACTGCGTATAAAATGGCTTCATCCGGTGGTTTCATTCATTTCTCAGGTTCTAAGGACTCTATTTTATAAATAATGCAGATAAGTTTCTTCTTCTCCAGTCACATCCAAAGCTGCGTTTCAAATTTTGCTGGCTTTTTGTTAGCGGCAGCATTTTCAGTCTTCATGCCCTTCTTTTGTTCTTCAGAGTATTCTCTGCTCTGGTGCATTGTGGGAGATGTCGTTTTCGTATCAGGCTCAGGACAGTAGTCTGATCTTGGAAGAACCCGAACACACCACAGGGCAATGCATTATAGATTTTTGCAAAATGTTTGTAGTGTTTCTGTTCTCACAATGCCAAGTGGTTGGCAGTAACAATTTTATTTTTTTTAAATGCAGCTTTGGTTGTGACTAGTGTAGAGGACAGGAAATAACTCAAAAATCTTTGTGTGAGAAGTAAAGGAAAAGCTGTGAAGAGGTTGTCCAAATTATAAGTAGATTTAACTTGTTAAATGATCGGAATGGAAGGTACATTTTAAAGGAGACTTGTCCCATATAATTCTACATAAACATGTTTCAGCGCCCCCTTCTGTCAGGGTTTATTATCACACTATCGGTAATGTATTATTGTGAGTTTTTTGTGGCCTCTGAGTGTAGAGAATGTAGAAAATTAGTGTTTCCTGACTACAGTGACTCCCTCCTGGCATGCAACAATAGAGTAGGGAAAAAAGTTGTCAGACGCCACTTAAAGGGGGGTTTTATGGCATAACAAAAAAACATGGCTACTATTTTTCAAAAAATGACTCCATTCTTGTCCATGTGGAAGCTGAGCTGCAATACCAGACCCTACCCACAGAGAAGAGTGGCGCTGTTTTCGGCAGAAAGCAGCCATCTTTTTCTTCTCACAAACCATAGACATGAGATAAGACAGTCTGTCATGTGGATGACCAATTGCATTAAAATTTTATGTGATCGCGCAGAATCTACAACTGAGACACCGATACAGCGCGTCTTTTGTAACATCAATCCAACTAGTAATCAGGAAAATAACCTCTAATATCACGTCTGGCTGACAACTGTGTTATGTCTATGACCAATATTAAAAAATCTCAAGAATTTACAGAGTTTAGGAGCATCCACCAGACCGTGAAGGATCACGTAGACCCTGGAGTGAGGATGGCATCTGACAACCTTGTTCCCGTGCCCTTGAAACAGTTCAGAACGACCAGCAGAATAACGTTTTGTTCTGTCCCTTTAAGGCAGCATGCGATTGTCTGGCACCCTTCTCGTGGTATATTGCTCGTAAAATCCATAGAGCCTGGGTCCAGATATAGCCTGCGTCTTCCTCTGCGCTGCTGGTGAGCTCTGCTCTATCATTTACTTCTCTGGTAATAATCGCTGCCTTGTTTTGCTGTCGAGGGGCGAGCGGACGCTTTGTAGAAGGGGCTTTGTTGTCACGTCGCCGGGGTCTCGCTCACATTTGTATTCAGGGGAGAATGAAGAGTAGAAATCTCGATCAAACCCTGACAGCACAATTTGCCGTTTCCTCTACTTCCACATAGACGGGTTCCATTGTGGCTGCTGATTACTTGGAGCGGCGAGAAACGGGCAGCCGAGGCGGTAAGTAATCAACCCGGGGGCGTCTCATATCTCAGACCTTGTAAGGATTATCTGTTTCTGGGAAAGCTGGGTGATTACCACTATGACCACCATTACAGGACCCGCAGATGTTGTTCTGAATGGCAAATCTATCAGGATACATCATATATTACTAGTGTAACATGGCAAGTGTGGCATTCAGGGGTCTGAAAAAGTGTGGGGTAAATCCTTCTTTGCGGATTATCTTCATATTACAGCTTTATTATAGGAATCGGTCTGAAGAGACCCGGGAGCTGCTTATTTAATAATCCGCAAAACAAGCAGCACAGCCCTGTCATTTAGTAAATTGTAGCACCCACACAGAATCCCTACCCGGCCCCGTGGCATCAGTTAAGATTGCTGCCATATGGTGCATGGGGCTGGCACTTCATATACTGGAGGGTTTTCAGCTACTATATGAGGAGATTCTAGATAAGATGTCATTGTATAGTCTGTAATAGAACGTAACTACTATAATACTGCCCCTATATACAAGAATATAACTACTATAATACTGCCCCTATATACAAGATAATAACTACTATAATACTGCCCCTATATACAAGAATATAACTACTATAATACTGCCCCTATATACAAGATAATAACTACTATAATACTGCCCCTATATACAAGATAATAACTACTATAATACTGCCCCTATATACAAGAATATAACTACTATAATACTGCTCCTATATACAAGAATATAACTACTATAATACTGCCCCTATATACAAGAATATAACTACTATAATACTGCCCCTATATACAAGAATATAACTACTATAATACTGCCCCTATATACAAGAATATAACTACTATAATACTGCCCTCTATATACAAGAATATAACTGCTATAATACTGCTCCTATATACAAGAATATAACTACTATAATACTGCCCCCTACATACAAGAATATAACTACTATAATACTGCCCCCTATATACAAGAATATAACTACTATAATACTGCCCCCTATATACAAGAATATAACTACTATAATACTGCCCCTATATACAAGAATATAACTACTATAATACTGCTCCTATATACAAGAATATAACTACTGTAATACTGCTCCCTATATACAAGAATATAACTACTATAATACTGCCCCCTATATACAAGAATATAACTACTATAATACTGCCTTCTATATACAAGAATATAACTACTATAATACTGCCCCTATATACAAGAATATAACTACTATAATACTGCCCCTATATACAAGAATATAACTACTATAATACTGCCCCTATATACAAGAATATAACTACTATAATACTGCCTCCTATGTACAAGAATATAACTACTATATACAAGAATATAACTACTATAATACTACCCCTATATACAAGAATATAACTACTATAATACTACCCCTATATACAAGAATATAACTACTATAATACTGCCCCTATATACAAGAATATAACTACTATAATACTACCCCTATATACAAGAATATAACTACTATAATACTACCCCCTATATACAAGAATATAACTACTATAATACTGCCCCTATATACAAGAATATAACTACTATAATACTGCCCCCTATATACAAGAATATAACTACTATAATACTGCTCCTATATACAAGAATATAACTGCTATAATACTGCCCCCTATATACAAGAATATAACTGCTATAATACTGCCCCCTATATACAAGAATATAACTGCTATAATACTGACCCCTATATACAAGAATATAACTACTATAATACTGCCTCCTCTATACAAGAATATAACTACTATAATACTGCTCCTATATACAAGAATATAACTACTATAATACTGCTCCCTATATACAAGAATATAACTACTATAATACTGCTCCTATATACAAGAATATAACTACTATAATACTGCCCACTATATACAAGAATATAACTACTATAATACTGCCCCTATATACAAGAATATATCTACTATAATACTGCTCCTATATACAAGAATATAACTACTATAATACTGACCCTGTATACAAGAATATAACTACTGTAATACTGCCCCTATATACAAGAATATAACTACTATAATACTGCTCCTATATACAAGAATATAACTACTATAATACTGCCCCCTATATACAAGAATATAACTACTATAATACTGCCCCCTATATACAAGAATATAACTACTATAATACTGCCCCCTATATACAAGAATATAACTACTATAATACTGCCCCCTATATACAAGAATATAACTACTATAATACTGCCCCCTATATACAAGAATATAACTACTATAATACTGCCCCTATATACAAGAATATAACTACTATAATACTGCCCCTATATACAAGAATATAACTACTATAATACTGCTCCTATATACAAGAATATAACTACTATAATACTGCACCTATATACAAGAATATAACTACTATATTACTGCCCCATATACAAGAATATAACTACTATAATACTGCCTCCTATATACAAGAATATAACTACTATAATACTGCTCCTATATACAAGAATATAACTACTATAATACTGCTCCTATATACAAGAATATAACTACTATAATACTGCTACTGTATACAAGAGTATAACTACTATAATACTGCCCCTATATACAAGAGTATAACTACTATAATACTGCCCCTATATACAAGAATATAACTACTATAATACTGCCCCTTATATACAAGAATATAACTACTATAATACTGCCCCTATATACAAGAATATAACTACTATAATACTGACCCTATATACAAGAATATAACTACTATAATACTGTCCCCTATATACAAGAATATAACTACTATAATACTGCTCATATATACAAGAATATAACTACTATAATACTGCTCCTTTATACAAGAATATGACTACTAGAATACTGCCCCCTATATACAAGAATATAACTACTATAATACTGCTCCCTATATACAAGAATATTACTACTATATTACTGCCACTATATACAAGAATATAACTACTATAATACAGCCTCCTATATAAAAGAATATAACTACTATAATACTGCCCCTATATACAAGAATATAACTACTATAATACTGCCCCTATATACAAGAATATAACTCCTATAATACTGCCCCTATATACAAGAATATAACTACTATAATACTACCCCTATATACAAGAATATAACTACTATAATACTGCTCCTATATACAAGAATATAACTCCTATAATACTTCCCCTATATACAAGAATATAACTCCTATAATACTGCCCCTATATACAAGAATATAACTCCTATAATACTGCCCCTATATACAAGAATATAACTACTATAATACTGCCCCCCATATACAAGAATATAACTACTATAATACTGCCTCATATATACAAGAATATAATTACTATAATACTGCCCCCTGTATACAAGAATATAACTATTATAATACTGCCTCCTATATACAAGAATATAACTACTATAATACTGCCCCTATATACAAGAATATAACTACTATAATACTGCCTCATATATACAAGAATATAATTACTATAATACTGCCTCCTATATACAAGAATATAACTACTATAATGCTGCCCCTATATACAAGAATATAACTACTATAATGCTGCCCCTATATACAAGAATATAACTACTATAATACTGCCCCCTATATACAAGAATATAACTACTATAATACTGCCTCTATATACAAGAATATATCTACTATAATACTGCCCACTATATACAAGAATATAACTACTATAATACTGCCCCCTATATACAAAAATATAACTACTATAATACTGCCCCCTATATACAAGAATATAACTACTATAATACTGCCCCCTATATACAAGAATATAACTACTGTAATACTGCCCCTATATACAAGAATAGAACTACTATAATACTGCCCCTATTTACAAGAATATAACTACTATAATACTGCCCCCATATACAAGAATATAACTACTATAATACTGCTCCTATATACAAGAATATAACTACTATAATACTGCCCCTATATACAAGAATATAACTACTATAATACTGCTCCCTATTTACAAGAATATAACTACTATAATACTGCCCTCCATATACAAGAATATAACTACTATAATACTGCCCCCTATATACAAGAATATAACTACTATAATACTGCCCTATATACAAGAATATAACTACTATAATACTGCCTCTATATACAAGAATATAACTACTATAATACTGCTCCTATATACAAGAATATAACTACTATAATACTGCCTCTATATACAAGAATATAACTACTATAATACTGCCCCTATATACAAGAATATAACTACTATAATACTGCCCCCTATATGCAACTACTATAATACTGCCCCTATATACAAGAATATAACTACTATAATACTGCCCCTATATACAAGAATATAACTACTATAATACTGCCCCCTATATACAAGAATATAACTACTATAATACTGCCCCTATATACAAGAATATAACTATTATAATACTGCCCCTATATACAAGAATATAACTACTATAATACTGCTCCCTATATACAAGAATATAACTACTATAATACTGCCCCCTATATACAAGAATATAGCTACTATAATACTGCCCCCTATATACAAGAATATAACTACTATAATACTGCCCCCTATATACAAGAATATAACTACTATAATACTGCTCCCTATATACAAGAATATAACTACTATAATACTGCCCCTATATACAAGAATATAACTACTATAATACTGCCCCCTATATACAAGAATATAACTACTATAATACTGCCCCCTATATACAAGAATATAACTACTATAATACTGCCCTATATACAAGAATATAACTACTATAATACTGCTCCTATATACAGGAATATAACTACTATAATACTGCTCCTATATACAAGAATATAACTACTATAATACTGCCCCTATATACAAGAATATAACTACTATAATACTGCCCCCTATATACAAGAATATAACTACTATAATACTGCCCCCTATATACAAGAATATAACTACTATAATACTGCCCTATATACAAGAATATAACTACTATAATACTGCTCCTATATACAGGAATATAACTACTATAATACTGCTCCTATATACAAGAATATAACTACTATAATACTGCCCCTATATACAAGAATATAACTACTATAATACTGCTCCCTATATACAAGAATATAACTACTATAATACTGCCCCTATATACAAGAATATAACTACTATAATACTGCCCCCTATATACAAGAATATAGCTACTATAATACTGCTCCTATATACAAGAATATAACTACTATAATACTGCTCCTATATACAAGAATATAACTACTATAATACTGCTCCTATATACAAGAATATAACTACTATATTCACCTTATTTAAAGGATTATACCACAGTAAACTGAACTTGTTACATTGTCTCACAGATCCGATTTGATGTGGCTGTAACTAGACGGACGTCTCACTAGGATTTTCTCAGTATTCATTGAAATGTAGAGGTTGTCACAGCCCCGCCCCTTTCTTAAAATCTACTTCCATTAGAAACATTTACATTTTTGTTGTGATTACAGTTAAACCTTATATCCCTGTCCCCTCATGCCCCACTCGCAGGGGTCTGGGGAGCTGAGATATGGGAAGCTGTTTGTTGGGGTCCTCACATTTTACTGGTCTCCGCACTGCGTGACATAGAGGTAGTCACCGGGGATTTTTATTGCAGGGAAACAAAATCATTGGACTTTAACCTCTGTGTTTTCATATTTCCCATTCATTTTTTCCTTTGGGGGGTTTAGATATGATCATGGGGTCCCTAGGCCGATAACCCCTCCCCAACATTGGTCCCTATAACCATGGGGCTACAGTTGATGCCCCTTTGACTTCTGTCCACATCCTTCTCTCCATAGGAGGCTGACTCACCTCCCAGAGGAGCCCTGCGTCCCCTTTCGTTCTAGCGATCATTTGGGGTCTTGACTTACAGACCACCAACAACTTCTAACATGTCTCAATAAAAGAAATTTAAAGGTGCAGGCCCCCTATTATCCTGACATCAGCATGCTGGAGTAATGGAAGTATATATGATTATATCATGAAAGCAAATTGCGCGGTAAGGTTTGTGCGTGTCCACGGGCCGGTCGGCCGTCGTCTTGAGCGCATCTCGTGCCCTCGCAGTATTTATATACTAATGTGGATCGGCGTTGATATTCTTGGCCGTTCGTCCTGTTCGGTCTTGTTACATTTTACTTTGTCGTTATTTAAAGAGACAGTGTCAGCGATACATTGTTGCACGTCTGTTTTTAACTCCTTAGGGGAGAGAGGGTTTAATGTTCACCTGTCGACACCCCAACCCCTCCCCCCTCCAGGTCCCTGTCGTTCTTGTAAGCCGCCGCCGTTCCATCCCTCAATCTGATCATTTAATTGCTCCTCTCATGTGACCGGATTTTCTGGTTTCTGTTTTTTTTTTCTTTTTAATGTAAAGTTTGTCCCGCAGCGTAATGAAATAACGAGCGGCCGCGCAGCAGGCGGTTAATGTTCGGCCGCACTCGGGGAAGAGAACCAATTTGTGTAATGAAGCGCTCAGCGTTAATATGGAGTCTGGTGGCTGCGGAGTTGGTGGTTTGCAGAGTACTGTCCCCGGAGGGCAGGCCGTTAACACTCGCGATTTCTTTCTGATGTGGTGAAGAAAAGCTCCGTTGTTTCAGGGACCTTAAAGGAGAACTCCACAAAAAAAGTGTTTATTCTGGCCTCATCTGCACTATATAACGGCCCTGGTGCTCCCTGCAGTCACAGTTACAGTATGGGTTCTACATTGTAGCGGCTGATGGCTATTATCTCCTTGACAACTATTTTCCCACGCCTGCCGATAGCTCTTATCCTCCTCCCCCTTGTGGTATTTCATTTTTTTCTCCTCAGTTAGTAGATCCAGACCGTGCCGGGACAAAAAAGCTCCGCCCAGGAAGGGAAAGAATTACAAATTGCAGCAGAATATGATGCATTCTGGGAGATAAAACTAAAATGCAATACAATTATATTTATAGGCTCAGAATCTTCAGTTTTCAAGCTCTTGGGGGGCCTAGTCTATCCTATGACTGTTTGCTTCACAGTTGAATGCGGTATATTGTTATCTGTTATCAGCTATTTTAGGCTGGGAAGAGGCTGACTTTAGTGTTCCTTAATGGTATGAATGACGGAAGAACCGTAAACCTCCCCTCCCCCATGATCCCTACTTTTGTCACATATCTCCAGTGCTGAGAACCTCCAGAGACATTACATCATATGTGACTGATATCAGCCGCTCCTCTTATATCACTCCAGTACTATTATATCCTCCAGAGACATTACATCATATGTGTGACTGATATCAGCCGCTCCTCTTATATCACTCCAGCACTATTATATCCTCCAGACATTACATCATATGTGACTGATATCAGCCGCTCCTCTTATATCACTCCAGCACTATTATATCCTCCAGAGACATTACATCATATGTGTGACTGATATCAGCCGCTCCTCTTATATCACTCCAGCACTATTATATCCTCCAGAGACATTACATCATATGTGACTGATATCAGCCGCTCCTCTTATATCACTCCAGCACTATTATATCCTCCAGAGACATTACATCATATGTGTGACTGATATCAGCCGCTCCTCTTATATCACTCCAGCACTATTATATCCTCCAGAGACATTACATCATATGTGACTGATATCAGCCGCTCCTCTTATATCACTCCAGCACTATTATATCCTCCAGAGACATTACATCATATGTGACTGATATCAGCCGCTCCTCTTATAACACTCCAGCACTATTATATCCTCCAGAGACATTACATCATATGTGTGACTGATATCAGCCGCTCCTCTTATATCACTCCAGCACTATTATATCCTCCAGAGACATTACATCATATGTGACTGATATCAGCCGCTCCTCTTATATCACTCCAGCACTATTATATCCTCCAGAGACATTACATCATATGTGACTGATATCAGCCGCTCCTCTTATATCACTCCAGCACTATTATATCCTCCAGAGACATTACATCATATGTGACTGATATCAGCCGCTCCTCTTATATCACTCCAGTACTATTATATCCTCCAGAGACATTACATCATATGTGACTGATATCAGCCGCTCCTCTTATATCACTCCAGCACTATTATATCCTCCAGAGACATTACATCATATGTGACTGATATCAGCCGCTCCTCTTATATCACTCCAGTACTATTATATCCTCCAGAGACATTACATCATATGTGACTGATATCAGCCGCTCCTCTTATATCACTCCAGTACTATTATATCCTCCAGAGACATTACATCATGTGTGACTGATATCAGCCGCTCCTCTTATATCACTCCAGTACTATTATATCCTCCAGAGACATTACATCATATGTGACTGATATCAGCCGCTCCTCTTATATCACTCCAGTACTATTATATCCTCCAGAGACATTACATCATGTGTGACTGATATCAGCCGCTCCTCTTATATCACTCCAGCACTATTATATCCTCCAGAGACATTACATCATATGTGTGACTGATATCAGCCGCTCCTCTTATATCACTCCAGTACTATTATATCCTCCAGAGACATTACATCATATGTGACTGATATCAGACGCTCCTCTTATATCACTCCAGTACTATTATATCCTCCAGAGACATTACATCATATGTGACTGATATCAGCCGCTCCTCTTATATCACTCCAGCACTATTATATCCTCCAGAGACATTACATCATATGTGTGACTGATATCAGCCGCTCCTCTTATAACACTCCAGTACTATTATATCCTCCAGAGACATTACATCATATGTGTGACTGATATCAGCCGCTCCTCTTATATCACTCCAGTACTATTATATCCTCCAGAGACATTACATCATATGTGTGACCGATATCAGCGGCTCCTCTTATATCACTCCAGTACTATTATATCCTCCAGACATTACATCATATGTGTGACTGATATCAGCCGCTCCTCTTATATCACTCCAGTACTATTATATCCTCCAGAGACATTACATCATATGTGACTGATATCAGCCGCTCCTCTTATATCACTCCAGTACTATTATATCCTCCAGAGACATTACATCATATGTGACTGATATCAGCCGCTCCTCCTATATCACTCCAGCACTATTATATCCTCCAGACATTACATCATATGTGACTGATATCAGCCGCTCCTCTTATATCACTCCAGTACTATTATATCCTCCAGAGACATTACATCATATGTGTGACTGATATCAGCCGCTCCTCTTATAACACTCCAGCACTATTATATCCTCCAGAGACATTACATCATATGTGACTGATATCAGCCGCTCCTCTTATAACGCTCCAGTACTATTATATCCTCTAGAGACATTACATCATATGTGACTGATATCAGCCGCTCCTCTTATAACGCTCCAGTACTATTATATCCTCCAGAGACATTACATCATATGTGTGACTGATATCAGCCACTCCTCTTATAACGCTCCAGTACTATTATATCCTCCAGAGACATTACATCATATGTGACTGATATCAGCCGCTCCTCTTATAACGCTCCAGTACTATTATATCCTCCAGAGACATTACATCATATGTGACTGATATCAGCCGCTCCTCTTATAACACTCCAGTACTATTATATCCTCCAGAGACATTACATCATATGTGACTGATATCAGCCGCTCCTCTTATAACACTCCAGCACTATTATATCCTCCAGAGACATTACATCATATATGTGACTGATATCAGCCGCTCCTCTTATATCACTCCAGTACTATTATATCCACCAGAGACATTACATCATATATGTGACTGATATCAGCCGCTCCTCTTATATCACTCCAGTACTATTATATCCTCCAGAGACATTACATCATATGTGACTGATATCAGCCGCTCCTCTTATATCACTCCAGTACTATTATATCCTCCAGAGACATTACATCATGTGTGACTGATATCAGCCGCTCCTCTTATATCACTCCAGTACGATTATATCCTCCAGAGACATTACATCATATGTGACTGATATCATCCGCTCCTCTTATATCACTCCAGCACTATTATATCCTCCAGAGACATTACATCATATGTGACTGATATCAGCCGCTCCTCTTATATCACTCCAGTACTATTATATCCTCCAGAGACATTACATTATATGTGGGACTGATATCAGCCGCTCCTCTTATATCACTCCAGCACTATTATATCCTCCAGAGACATTACATCATATGTGTGACTGATATCAGCCGCTCCTCTTATAACACTCCAGTACTATTATATCCTCCAGAGACATTACATCATATGTGTGACTGATATCAGCCTCTCCTCTTATAACACTCCAGTACTATTATATCCTCCAGAGACATTACATCATATGTGACTGATATCAGCCGCTCCTCTTATATCACTCCAGTACTATTATATCCTCCAGAGACATTACATCATATGTGACTGATATCAGCAGCTCCTCTTATATCACTACAGTACTATTATATCCTCCAGAGACATTACATCATATGTGTGACTGATATCAGCCTCTCCTCTTATATCACTCCAGTACTATTATATCCTCCAGAGACCTTACATCATATGTGACTGATATCAGCCGCTCCTCTTATATCACTCCAGCACTATTATATCCTCCAGAGACATTACATCATATGTGACTGATATCAGCCGCTCCTATTATAACACTCCAGCACTATTATATCCTCCAGAGACATTACATCATATATGTGACTGATATCAGCCGCTCCTCTTATATCACTCCAGCACTATTATATCCTCCAGAGACATTACATAATATATGTGACTGATATCAGCCGCTCCTCTTATAACACTCCAGCACTATTATATCCTCCAGAGACATTACATAATATATGTGACTGATATCAGCCGCTCCTCTTATAACACTCCAGCACTATTATATCCTCCAGAGACATTACATCATATGTGTGACTGATATCAGCCGCTCCTATTATAACACTCCAGCACTATTATATCCTCCAGAGACATTACATAATATATGTGACTGATATCAGCCGCTCCTCTTATATCACTCCAGTACTATTATATCCTCCAGAGACATTACATCATATGTGTGACTGATATCAGCCGCTCCTCTTATATCACTCCAGTACTATTATATCCTCCAGAGACATTACATCATATGTGACTGATATCAGCCGCTCCTCTTATAACACTCCAGTACTATTATATCCTCCAGAGACATTACATAATATATGTGACTGATATCAGCCGCTCCTCTTATAACACTCCAGCACTATTATATCCTCCAGAGACATTACATCATATGTGACTGATATCAGCCGCTCCTCTTATATCACTCCAGTACTATTATATCCTCCAGAGACATTACATCATATGTGTGACTGATATCAGCCGCTCCTCTTATCACTCCAGCACTATTATATCATCCAGAGACATTACATCATATATGTGACTGATATCAGCCGCTCCTCTTATATCACTCCAGCACTATTATATCCTCCAGAGACATTACATCATATGTGTGACTGATATCAGCCGCTCCTATTATAACACTCCAGCACTATTATATCCTCCAGAGACATTACATCATATGTGTGACTGATATCAGCCGCTCCTCTTATATCACTCCAGCACTATTATATCCTCCAGAGACATTACATCATATGTGTGACTGATATCAGCCGCTCCTCTTATATCACTCCAGTACTATTATATCCTCCAGAGACATTACATCATATGTGTGACTGATATCAGCCGCTCCTATTATAACACTCCAGCACTATTATATCCTCCAGAGACATTACATCATATGTGTGACTGATATCAGCCGCTCCTCTTATATCACTCCAGTACTATTATATCCTCCAGAGACATTACATCATATGTGTGACTGATATCAGCCGCTCCTCTTATAAAGCTGCTGCACTTTTATAAACTGAGTACTTTAGGGGTACCGGCCCTTTAAGACCTATACATCGCTGTGTGTAATTAGTAGCATTCGTGTTTGTTTTTATTGTATTTCGAGCTTCTTAACCCTTTATTCAGTCACTGAAACGCTTTGATGCCGAAAAGACCCACATTTTGGCCTCCTCCCTGCTGCTTTCAGACCGTGTTCGTGTCGCACCCATTAATAAACCCTCTGGGTGCGTCCGCACGGATTTCATTTACGGTTTTGAAGAACATGTATGTAATTTTGTCTTTTATTTGTGTTCCGTTTTGGTCAGCTGGTCACATTTGCATTTAAAGGGGCTCTGACTTTTTTTTTTTTTTAATTGTAAACAGCTCGAAAACCTCGAACAGATAATTGCCAATGAGGTGTCCGCCATTTTTTTATGCTGTTACTGTATGTCAAACATCAGGGATTTGACTGGTCAGAGTTCTATCATAGAGGTGGTGGAGCCGTTATATTATTATCTACTGGAAATGAATTGCTGCCACCAGTGGTGAAAAGTGGTACTGCAAGAACTTGTTACATTAATATTGTATGTTGATTTTGCGGGAAAGTTGAATTCCTCCGTATTTGGATTGTTTCGGCTTCCACAGATAATGATGGTGGGAATATAAGTAAATTAGGGAATTATACAAAATGAACTTGCCCTTAAGTCCTGCAAAACTAATACACAATGCGGAGAGCAGGTACTGAGGGGGCGGTGCATGACAAACGAACCCC
The DNA here is from genome assembly GCF_050947455.1 of Rhinoderma darwinii. Lineage (NCBI taxonomy): Eukaryota > Metazoa > Chordata > Amphibia > Anura > Rhinodermatidae > Rhinoderma > Rhinoderma darwinii. Next base: position 6,099,387 of record NC_134689.1, on the reverse strand, counting down.
TACAGCGCCCCCACGTGGTGACAAGATGAGAACATAATAGAGAGAGGGACATAAGACTAGTGCAGAGCCGGGACTACATGTCTAATGTACGCAGGACTACTACTCCTACTCTGTATGTATAGATCGTGCACAGTACTACTACTCCTGTACTATATGCTGGGTGTAATCTACTCTAATCCGATTACTCAGTATAAGTAATGTAATGTATGTACATAGTGACTCCACCAGCAGAATAGTGAGTGCAGCTCTGGAGTATAATACAGGATGTAACTCAGGATCAGTACAGGATAAGTAATGTAATGTATGTACACAGTGACTCCACCAGCAGAATAGTGAGTGCAGCTCTGGAGTATAATACAGGATATAACTCAGGATAAGTAATGTAATATATGTACACAGTGACTCCACCAGCAGAATAGTGAGTGCAGCTCTAGAGTATAATACAGGATGTAACTCAGGATCAGTACAGGATAAGTAATGTAATGTATGTACACAGTGACTCCACCAGCAGAATAGTGAGTGCAGCTCTGGAGTATAATACAGGATATAACTCAGGATAAGTAATGTAATATATGTACACAGTGACTCCACCAGCAGAATAGTGAGTGCAGCTCTAGAGTATAATACAGGATGTAACTCAGGATCAGTACAGGATAAGTAATGTAATGTATGTACACAGTGACTCCACCAGCAGAATAGTGAGTGCAGCTCTGGAGTATAATACAGGATGTAACTCAGGGTCAGTACAGGATAAGTAATGTAATGTATGTACACAGTGACTCCACCAGCAGAATAGTGAGTGCAGCTCTGGAGTATAATACAGGATGTAACTCAGGATCAGTACAGGATAAGTAATGTAATGTATGTACACAGTGACTCCACCAGCAGAATAGTAAGTGCAGCTCTGGAGTATAATACAGGATGTAACTCAGGATCAGTACAGGATAAGTAATGTAATGTATGTACACAGTGACTCCACCAGCAGAATAGTGAGTGCAGCTCTGGAGTATAATACAGGATGTTACTCAGGATCAGTACAGGATAAGTAATGTATGTACACAGTGACTCCACCAGCAGAATAGTGAGTGCAGCTCTGGAGTATAATACAGGATGTAACTCAGGATCAGTACAGGATAAGTAATGTAATGTATGTACACAGTGACTCCACCAGCAGAATAGTGAGTGCAGCTCTGGAGTATAATACAGGATGTAACTCAGGGTCAGTACAGGATAAGTAATGTAATGTATGTACACAGTGACTCCACCAGCAGAATAGTGAGTGCAGCTCTGGAGTATAATACAGGATGTAACTCAGGATCAGTACAGGATAAGTAATGTAATGTATGTACACAGTGACTCCACCAGCAGAATAGTGAGTGCAGCTCTGGAGTATAATACAGGATGTAACTCAGGATCAGTACAGGATAAGTAATGTAATGTATGTACACAGTGACTCCACCAGCAGAATAGTGAGTACAGCTCTGGAGTATAATACAGATATAACTCAGGATCAGTACGAGATGAGTAATGTAATGTATGTACACAGTGACTCCACCAGCAGAATAGTGAGTGCAGCTCTGGAGTATAATACAGGATGTAACTCAGGATCAGTACAGGATAAGTAATGTAATGTATGTACACAGTGACTCCACCAGCAGAATAGTGAGTGCAGCTCTGGAGTATAATACAGGATGTAACTCAGGATCAGTACAGGATAAGTAATGTAATGTATGTACACAGTGACTCCACCAGCAGAATAGTGAGTGCAGCTCTGGAGTATAATACAGGATGTAACTCAGGATCAGTACAGGATAAGTAATGTAATGTATGTACAGTGACTCCACCAGCAGAATAGTGAGTGCAGCTCTGGAGTATAATACAGGATATAACTCAGGATCAGTACAGGATAAGTAATGTAATGTATGTACACAGTGACTCCACCAGCAGAATAGTGAGTGCAGCTCTGGAGTATAATACAGGATGTAACTCAGGATCAGTACAGGATAAGTAATGTAATGTATGTACACAGTGATTCCACCAGCAGAATAGTGAGTGCAGCTCCGGAGTATAATACAGGATATAACTCAGGATCAGTACAGGATAAGTAATGTAATGTATGTACACAGTGACTCCACCAGCAGAATAGTGAGTGCAGCTCTGGAGTATAATACAGGATATAACTCAGGATCAGTACAGGATAAGTAATGTAATGTATGTACACAGTGACTCCACCAGCAGAATAGTGAGTGCAGCTCTGGAGTATAATACAGGATAAGTAATGTAATGTATGTACACCGTGACTCCACTTATACCTGTATATAATCTGTGATTTGGTGTTTGGAGGTGGATATAGCCGCATTGCTCATGACAATAGAATTCCTTGGTTATAGTCGATGCGTTTAACCCTTTCATCGCTGTCTAGTTCCGCTTTTCTTTGCGCTCTGTGAATACTCCTCGTCGTCTTCCCCTCCGTCCTCATTAGACCCGTCTCTCTCCTTACAAGGTTATATTTGTGTTTCATTGCAAACTTAATCCAAACACTGTTTTAAAGGGGCCCTAACAAGAAATAAAGCGTGATTTGTGCAGCGCTCTCATCTCCGGAATTATCGCTGTCTGGTGCACAGTTTACATGAGGCTACGATCTGATCACTGCAGTGTGTTTGCTTTTTGGTTTATGAATAGAATGCCAGAGCTACAGTAAAGACTGGCACTTACACAGACTGCAGTGTGAAAAGGGGAGGGATGTAACTATATATAACCATGCAGCTGTATATGACTATCAGGAACTGTGGAAAGCTGGGTAGCAACCCCTACGGGTATTTCATTGTCATTTACGTGTTTCTTCCAGGACACACGGTCGGCAGCAGAATGATGTCAGACGCAAGTGACATGTTGGCCGCGGCGTTGGAGCAGATGGACGGCATCATAGCTGGTGAGTGAAGTCCCCACTAGATGTTCCTGAGTCGTCGTCTTATGTCTGCAGAATTTCTTTGCAGCGGTTTCTTAGATATTTCTGTTTCTAGGAAAGCTGAGTGGCAACCAACTCTAAAGGAATTATCACCCAGCTTTCCTAGATGTCACATCTCCGTAGTTTAAATAGGGAAGCGAATAGTCTGTCACTCAATAGCTAAACAGACCTGTCTATTAGGGGTCTGGGAAAGCTGGGTGACAGCCATTATATCTGATTGGATGAATTATCACCAAGCTTTCCTAAACCTCACTTGTCCATAGTCATTAAGCCACATGGTAGCGGAGAATGTATGACCGCATAGCTGGACCGATATGCCTTTCAGGAGTCTGGGAAAGCTGGGTAACCAGTCCTGTATGACACGGCTATGACTGGGGGGTTCTAAATGACTGTTGTAAGATTCCACTAGTTTCTCCTGTCTGGAGGGTTAGCTCTTGGGTCCGGGGTGGGGGAGTCAGTCGGGGGCTTGGAGTTCAGGGGTGGGGAGTTCAGGGGTGGGGGGTTCAGGGGTGAGGTGTAATGGATGCTGAGAGAAGACGAGTGACGTGACAGCTGCGTCAGATATTTCAGTCGCTTCAAAACACAAATAACTCTCCGGCAGAGCCGTGCTGAGCAGAATATCAGAGCGAAGCTCCGGGGGCAGTCTCATTAATAGCAATTCCCTTCACAAGCTGCAGTGATCCTATAGTGACCCTGCCCGGTTAGTCAGGGTCTCCGCGCCGATGCCTGCTGGGTCCATTAACCGGATCCTGGTGGCGGTCATGACAGCCGATACACTGCTGTCACAGGATATTGTAATGTTTGCTGTCAGTGAAGGAAACACTATAGCTGACAACCAGTCCTGATCATGTCTAACGGACACGGGTGCAACTTGTTACAAGAGAGAGTACACTGTAACAAGCCCTTCAGCTGTGTGATCAACCTTGGATTAGGACAGGTTTCTCAGCCTCTGGCTTGATAGCTGCATATTCTGACAGCAAGCAGAGATATTGAGAACTGAAACACAAGAGTAAGGGATGCTTCCCCCCCCCCCCCCCCCCCAGCTTTCCTACACTCTGAACTGTCATGTAATGTAATTACGCAGATGGGGTGAGAGAACACGGCTGGTTTGCCATTCAGGATTCTGGGAAAGCTGGGTGACCGCCCCTGTAATAGCAGTTTTATAATGGTTGTCACCCAGCTTCCCCCACAAACTATTATAACTATGAAACCAGAATGGGATTGTCAACACTTGTGAGCCGTCATAGCCGCACCCCGGCCTGAAGTGGCTGATAACAGCGAGCTATAAATTGTCAGCTGTCCTATAGTCATAGCACCCCAGACTGGCTGGTAACAGGGAGCAATAGCTTGTATTCAGCTGCGCTGTCCTTTTTAACCCTTTATTCGTCCTTCTCCCGCAGGCTCGAAGGCTCTGGAGTACTCGAACGGCCTCTTTGATTGCCAGTCCCCGACCTCGCCCTTCATGGGCAGTTTACGAGTCCTGCATCTCATCGAGGACCTGCGGGGGATGCTGGAGATGATGGACACAGACGAGAGGGAAGGGCTGAGGTGCCAAGTGCCCGACTCCACCGCCGACGTCCTGGCCGAGTGGCTGCAGGGTCAGATGGTGGTAAGAGACCCGTCCTCTTCTTTCACCATGTTCAATAGTCTATTCCACTATTACCAAGTCCTATCTGATCCTGGGAAAGCTGGGTAATCTGCATATCCGCCACGTGTCATTAAACTTTCCTAGAGCCCTGAATGGTAAATATCCCCCCACATCGCTGTGTTACCAGGCAGGATTCTAGGACGATCCCGTGGTCATGTTGGTCGTCACTCACAGCGTATAACTCGGTTATATTGTTAGTTATCCAGCTTTTCCATGTCCCTGAATGACTAATCCGCCTGGCAGTGCAAAGATAGTGATGGGAGGGGGTGTATCATGTATATCTAGGCTTGTCACTCAGGGTTCTGGATAAGCTGGGTGATGACCCTTGCGGAGGCTGAATGGCGGCTGTATTGGTTATAACCCAGCTTTCTGAGAAGCAGGAATGTTTGTATAGATCTTGGCAGTGTAATGTGGCTCTGCAGGGTGAACAGCTGGGGGTCTTATACAATCATGTGATGATGTTAGGGAGGGCAGAGCTGCATGCGACATGAGCCCTACACAGTAAGGAGCAGGATTCCAGCAGCACAGAGTATTTCAGGAGGGTCATGTGCTGGACTTTTGGGGGGCAGTGACCTGTGATGATCATAGGAGGACAGGGCTGAATGTGACAGCGGCAGCGTCACGTGCCCTACGATGTAAGGAGCAAGTTTCACAGCAGCACAAAGTATTAAAGGAGAGGAGTGTGCTGGTCTTGTAGGGGGCAGTGACCTGTTCTCTCGTGTGATGATAGTGAGGAGAGGGACTGTATGTGACAGGGGCAGCATCATGAGGTCGGGGGTGGGGTGGCGACAAGTGGGAGGTCACAGAGTGACCTAGTGAAAGGAGCAGTCTTCAGCAGCACAGAGTATTTCAGGAATGGAATGTTCTTATCTTGTGGGGGGCAGTGACCTGTCCTCTCATGTGATGATGTTAGTGAGGACTGAGCTGCATATGACCGGGACAGCGTCATGAGCCCTACACCGTTAGGAGCAGAATCCTCAGCAGCGCAGAGTATTTCAGGAGAAGAGTATGCTGATCTTGTAGGTTGCAGTGACCTGTCCTCTCATGTAATGATGTTAGTGAGGGGGATAATGGAGCAAAAGGAGGTCAGAGACTGAGAGTTACATAGTGAAAGAAGCAGAGTCCTCAGCAGCACAGAGTATTTCAGGAGAGGCCTTTCCATGCAGATAGATTATATATTGGGATTTGTTGCATTGATGTTGAGCCGCCACCGCCTTCGCTGCCGGTTTCTTCTGGTCTGACGCTTACGTTGTAAATTCCTTCCCTTAAGACTTTTGTTTGAGATTTGAGTAAACGCAGACGAGCCGAGCGATCAGTGATCCAGGACAGACGAGTGTGAGACGTGCGGATCGTGTGTGCGTTAACCCCTCACTGGCCAGGGGGCGTATGTGTGTATATATATTACACCCCTCATCTCCTAGAGCCATCGTCAAGTTCTTCAAGATTCTAATGGGCCGTTTTATCCGTGCCTGGGAAAGCTGGGTGACAACCAATACGACGACTATCGCACGGCTCCTTCCCCAGCTTTCCAAGACTCTTGAATTATATGGACTGAGCTTTAGCTGCATAACTGGAGAGACTTGCCGTTCAGGATCCTGGGACAGCTGAGTGACAGAGCGGCCGTATTGGTGGTCACCCAGCTTTCCCAGACACAGACAGACCTCTGAGCAGGACACGTTACACTGCAGGAGTCTGTACAAGTCTCGTTCCGTGTCCTGAGATAATCTGCAGATCTTCGCGTCTCGTCGCCTGGCGTTCAGACGAGTTGCGGCAGGTCGTGAATTTCTGGGGCGAATATTCATGATCTCTCTCGCGCCGCTCTGCATCTCGCCGCCTTTTCACCAATTAACGGTGGGATCTGCTAAGCGCGTTCCAATTATCACCTTATCCCGGTGCGGGGACAAGGAAATGTCGCGTTTTGTCCTCGACTTCCAAGTTTTGCTGCCGTAAACCGCCATACGCTATAAATGTCGTGTTTTTTTTGGTCCCGTTCACACAAACTGCGATATTTTTTTCTGTTTATTTACAAAACATAAACTCCCCTCCCCCGCTCTTGTCTCACGCGGTTTACGGAATTTGTTGAACGCCGTTGGAGCCTTTTTTAGCGGTTGCCGCACGGGAAATGTATTATGTGGCGGTCAAATAACGGCCGTAAAATTGCGCCAAACTTATCGCCGTATGATAAGTTTGGCGCAACTCACTTAGATTTTTGTTACACTTTTCTCCTTGTTACGTCGCCTTATTTGCTGCCGTACTTTACAACAATATTTTACAACAAAAAAATGGCGCTCGCGGTGAAGGTATCCGGTGCACTTTACGACCCCTCTAAGCCACACCCCTTTCTTTAAACCCTACTTTGAAAGTGTCGCAGAAGGTGCAAAAAGTGTCTAAAACATAGAATACATTTACGGCATGCACACTACGCTTTTGGCGCAATTTGTGTTAAATTGTGGCGCTTTTTACTTGGTAAATTTCCCCCAAAAAATTAATAAATCTATTTGGGGTCTGTGTCTCATTTTCTTGGTAAAAATCCACTTTCTTTTCATGCATTTGTGTCCCAGACAGGAGCTTTATTGGTTTCTATGGAAACGCAAGTAGGAGGAGAAGTTGGCTACTTCCTCACTGATGCCACCACTGAACTACACTTCCCAGCATTCCTTGTTTCTCCATTACAAAAATCCCTTTATGGCCAATTTGTGAGGGTGAAGGGTCTGGTCGGCGTGTTACATCCCTGATGGCCAAAATAAATATTTGGTCACGGACACCAGATCATGTTTCGTACTCTACAGGTATATATCTATATATCTCTTCTCATTAAGAAGAATCGGAGAGGAAGGGTTTTTGTCATGTGATTGACTGCCAGCCGGGTGACCGAGTGACAGGGTATGAGCCCTATGAGATCTAATATGGCTGATTGTGGGTGTCAGACAGCTACTTCCTGTAAGCGGGAAAAGCCAGGAGCACAAACAGCAGCACATAGGGATTCAGGAGCACCGAAAAGTGTTTGAGGGTAAGAATTACACCAAATCCATAAAGGATATCCTTGGAAAAAGTTAGTGGCGAATTGTCAAGTTACGCAATTTAGGTCCCACCAACCACCATCACATGAAGCCCGGCCCTATGGTGTCCAGTTGGATGTTTTTTGGCTCCCCTCCATGTTGTCTGGGGGAGACGAGTGGTTACCGGGTACCTTGGGAGCCACTTATCCTATTTTAAAGGGGCAGTCACCTGTAAAAAGGTATCGCAACAAAAGACGCCGGGAGCTCTTCAGAAGTTGACTTGTCGCCTTCCGCGCTGAGTGTTTTATGACCTCCCGGCTTTCTGTTTGATGGAGATGAGTCACAAAGGCCACGACTAATGGATGGTGTCGGGGTAAAGAGGTGGACGTGACTCGGAGACGGTATAAGCTCAGATCAACCGTGTCTCATGAGAACACAGCATTGTCCCGTCTCACCTGAGCACCTCACCTGTCCCGAAAAACAGGAGGCTTACATCCTACCTGGCCAACGTCCCGTATATTACCGCCTTGACCGCCATTTCCGCAGGATGTAATGTCTAGAGACACTTCTGCTCCCCTCCTTCTTCAAGGCATAGGGACCCTTTAAGACATTGGACTTGGTGAAATGCAACTTTTTGAATCCTCTGCGGCCGGAAGAGTTTTTGGGCACGGGGCAACGGGAGGAGACGTCTGACACTCCAATATAGGATCGGGAACATCGTAACGATTGTGGTAATGCCGTCCGTTATATGAGAAAATAGTTTTTTTATTTGATTTTTTTTTTTTTATATTGTAATTTATTTGATTTTTTTGTATTTACAATTTTTTTATTTTAGTTTTTTTATCTATTTTGGATTATTTTTGTTTTTTTTACCCTTTTAGGTAATTTTTTTTTAATGCTTTTGGATTATGTTTAGTGCAGCGTTTTTGTTATTTTAGGCGTTGACTGTGTATAGTCCTAATAAGTATTGTGTATCGGTCTCAGCCGGTTGTTCGCAACGCCGATCCCCGGCTAATTTTTTTTTTTTTTTTTTGGTTTTTATGTTTATTTTTTTAGATGTTTCAAATTCCACCCAGCCTTCACCTATAATTTTGCTCATTGACACGTTGTGAATTTAGGTCCAGTCCGTTATTCACGGTCGGATTATAGCGAATTTTGTTCCGTGTCAGCGCGGCCTGGAGCTCGCAACGGCTGACCGTGAGTTTTTTAAATGTAAAAAGGGAGATATGAGCTCCAGAGCTGGATGATTCGTTCCTGGCAGGGAGGCTGCCGAGCTCGGCGAGTATTTCCCCGCTCCTGTCTCCGTACGTGACGTCTGTAATGGACTCCAGATCCGGCGCGGCTTCTGTTCACGGCCTCGACACACGATGGAAATATTTATTTTATTTTACGGCGGTTTTTATGTTGCTGCCAAATAAATCTTCAACTTAAATGCGACTTTTTGATGATATTCACCGTCCGGCCGCTGCCAAATCTCTCGCTGCGCTTTGTATCCGACGCTTCTCTAAACATCTTGATACAATAGATGCTGAAAAAAAACGTATCACCCAGCTTTCTCAGACACCTGAACGGCATATCCGCCACCTTAAACAATGACACATCCCGAGCTCCACTGTCACTGCATATCCAGTCATGTTTGCCTATCAGTACTGCAGGAAAGTTGGGTGACAACGAATCACCAGTATATTTAGACGTTTCACTCGTCGTCTTCTTCCAGCCGGTTTATAATTTATGGATGGGTGGTAACTGCATGGCAAAAAAAAAATATGGATGCCATTCTCTTTGTCACCCAGCTTTTCCATGCTCCTGAATGGTGTTTTTTTGTTTCTGTTCTTATATTGCTGCTTTTCAGGATAACCGTATGACCCTAATTACAAGGGTTTTCACAACAGATGGGAATGTCTGCATGACTAGGCAGGATTGCTTTTCAGGATTCTGGGAAAACTGGTTGATAGCGACTGTATTAGTGGCTATTCTTTATTATCACCCAGCTTTCCCAGAGACCAGAAAGAAAAAAAATTGGCTGCCTAATTTTTAACACCGTTTTTAGACTGCAGAGAGCAAATACTGGAATTAAAAGGGGTGTATGATTAAAAAAGAATATGGCTGATGTCTTCCAGGTAGAGCGCCACTCAGGACCTCAGGATGTGTTGGGTATTACATGTTTTCGTGTCGCGGTTACGTTGTTTACGCCAGGATTACTTCAGCTTCCTGAGTGGTTTCAAGTCTTAATAAAGGATTTTTATAGACGTGCGACAAACACGACTTCTTAAGCCGTGCGGCTGTTCCGTGGCTTTCATCTTCCTCCCATAAAGGCGACCACTGCCTGTTTACTGGCGCTTTCTGCGGGTCACGCCCCGCAGCTCAGGCTTTACCAAACGCTATATTGCGAGCTCTGACCTCATCGCCCCGCCGCTGCGCACCCCCACACTCCATCTTATTCTGCGGCCCACTGACTTATACAATTGTCGCTTCCAACTTTGTGGGCACAGTTTGGGGTTCGGCCTTTTTCTGTTCCCCATGACTTTGCCCAGTGCACAAGCTCCATAAAGACTTGGTTGGTCGGTTGCTTGGTCGGTCGCTTGGTCGGTCGGCCGGTTGGTCGGCCGGCTGGTCGGTTGGTTTGTTGGGGGAGTTTTGTCTGGAAGTCCTGACCTCAACCCAATCCAACACCTTTGGAATGAACTAGAACGGAGATTATGAGCCTGGCCCCCTCCTCCAACATCAGTGTCTGACCTCACAAATGATCTTCTGGATGAATGGCCAAAAAATTCAGACACACCCCAAAATCTTCTAGAAAGCCCCCAGAAGAACCAAGGGGTGACTAACTCCATATTAATGTCTATGGATATATAATGGGATGTTATAACCGTTTCTGTAGGTGGAATGTGGGGGTGTCTCAATATTTTTGGCCATATAATGTATATCCAACTTGGTACAAAGGAGAAGTGGAGCAGTTGCCCATAGCAACCAATCCGATTCCAGCTTTCATTTTTCAGAAGCCCTTTGAAAAATGAAAGCCGCGACCTGATTGGTTGCTATGGGCAACTGCTCCACTTTTCCTTTTGAATGTGTTTTGAGCTGTCCGTCACCAATGAAGCGGAACTGGCACTTGTCACGCCTCATAAACCACCATGAAAACGTGCGTGCAACCGCTATAATCGCCATCTATCTGGTGTTTATGGGACACGGTATACGGTCACTGCCATTGTAGGATACAGGTTGGGTTGTTACCCGCCTGACACTCTGATGTGATGATGACGGTCCTCGGCCCGTCCGTGGAGTATAAACTGACTGTAAATACTTCATGGACGTGTGCATGAGGCCTTAGATGTTTTCTTCTCCAGTCACATTTAAAGCTGCGGTCAGAATTGAGATGCTTTCCGGTTATCCAGAGAGCAGTGCATTGTGGGAGCTCAGCTGACACACAGTTAAAGCTCCGCTCACATCTTGGTGAAGCTAAACCAATGTCTGTCTCCAGTGGTAACAGGCAGATTTTTCGAAAGCCGCTTTGGAGGTGAATAGAGACAATCATGCGGTTTTATGGGAGTGAGTGGAGGAAATGGCGGAAGCCTCTTGTGTTTTTTTAACCTACAGAGGACATAGAAAGTGGCTGATAACAGGGAACAATAGATTGAATTCAATGATGCAATAAATGGAGAGACTCCAGGTGTACTGTCCCTTTAAGTGATGTCTGTATGTGCCAGGTGGCAGCGTTACAGCCCCGGTCTATGTTTGTATATCACAGATGACCGGTCTCTGGTTAATCATTATACCCGTGGGTCCTGTGTGTGATCCTGGCGCAGTAACGTACAGCCTCCCCTCCATACACCGGGTGTTACCATGTGAACCCCGTCACCCTGGATAACGGGTGATTGTATTACCGGGAGCAGGGCGGACTTAAAGGGGCACTCTTAAATTCTTCTTTACAATATGATCTATACTCTGCAGTGGCGGACACAGACTGCAAAAGGCCCCTGTGCAGATAATGTGCCAGGGCCCCCCCGCCCCCCCCCCCAATACCGACAAAGTTACCTAAACATATATATGCATATAAAAATAAACCTTACTAATAAAAATTATGAAGGAAGATTTATATTGTACATTTTATTACCAGTTTAGAACACAAGTAACACATTTTTTTCCGGGTTAAATTCTTATCTAAACTAAGTCCCTAAATGTGGGCAAAGAAAATGAAAAACCTATACTCACCTCCTCCGGCGCCTCCGTTCCCCCTCCGCAGCCCCTATCCCTTTCTGTGTTTACAAAGCTGCTGTGGTGACGCGCGGTCGATGGCACATGACCGCTGCAGCCAATCAATGCCCTCAACAGCGATTTGCTGTGGAACTACTGTCCTCAGCAGCACACCAATGAGGAGTTATTGGCAGCAGCGGTCACGTGCCATCGGCAGCGCGTCACCAGTGCAGCCTTGTACACTTGTAACACAGACCGAGACAGGAGGATGGGGGCTGCGGCGGGTGAACGGAGGCGAGGGAGGAGGTGAGTATAGTTTTTTTATTTTCTTTGCCCACATTTAGAGACTTAGGTTAAATTGAATATAACACAAAGCACTCATGCAACTGAGATGCAATAATTTAGATGATCTTATCATGCTTAGCTTACTGCACTGTTACCTATCAAGCAGGACTGAATCTCAAGATATCTACAGAGGGGGCTGTATGGCGTTATCTACAGGGGGGACTGTATGGCGCTATCTACAGGGGGGACTGTATGGCGCTATCTACAGGGGGGACTGTATGGCGCTATCTACAGGGGGGACTGTATGGCGCTATCTACAGGGGGGACTGTATGGCGCTATCTACAGGGGGGACTGTATGGCGCTATCTACAGGGGGGACTGTATGGCGCTATCTACAGAGGGGACTGTATGGCGCTATCTACAGAGGGGGCTGTATGGCGTTATCTACAGGGGGGCTGTATGGCGTTATCTACAGGGGGCTGTATGGTGTTATCTACAGGGGGGACTTTATGGCGTTATCTACAGTGGGGTCTGTATGGCGTTATCTACAGGGGTTCTGTATGGCGTTCCCTACAGGGGGGGTCTGTAGGGAAAGTCATACAGCCCCCCCCTGTAGGGAACGCCATACAGACCCCCCTTTAGGGAACGCCATACAGACCCCCCTGTAGGGAACGCCATACAGACCCCCCTGTAGGGAACGCCTTACAGCCCCCCCTGTAGGGAACGCCTTACAGCCCCCCCCTGTAGGGAACGCTATACAGCCCCCCCCCTGTAGGGAACGCCATACACCCCCAATCACTCAAAAAAATGCGACCTACAGTGTGAAAAGACAAAAGACATGTATCCCCTATCCACAGGATAGGGGATACATGTGTGATCACTGGCATTGATAGGGAGAGCGGGGGACCGAAAGTCCCCCGAAGTTCTCCATCACTCACCTCTGACTTCCGGTGTCTGCGCAGCTCAAGTGTGACCGGCGCTCCATTCATTTCTACGGAGCTGCCGACACAGACCCCGGAAGTCCGAGGTTTGTGATGGAGAACTTCAGGGGACTTTCGGTCCCCCGTTCTCCCTATCAATGCCAGCGATCACACACGTATCCCCTATCCTGTGGATAGGGGATACATGTCTTATGTTTAATGGCAGAGCGGGGAGATACTCCCTGCTCTGCCGTAGTGTTCCGTGGCATCGCGCTGTAGCAGCCATAGCGGCAGCTAGCGGAGATTCCGGCCAAGGTGGGGGCCCGTGCCGGCAGGTGACGCGGGCCCCCTCATGCCGCGGCCCCGTAGCAGCCGCTACGGCTGCTATAGCAGTAGTTACGCCCCTGTGTTAGGGGGAGTTCACACTGAGGTTTTTTTCGCGAAAAACGTCAGAAAGTGCCTCCCATTGAAATCCATGAAATTTTTCCTGCGAGCAGTAAAAACCGCATGCGGGAAAAAGAAGCGCAATGCCCTTTCTTCGGGCGTTTCTGTCTCTGACTTCCCATTGACAACAATGGCAGGCAGAAAATGCGTTTTTTGCTGCGTTTCCCTGCCCACGGCCCGATGGCCGAAAAACGCCACAAAAAAACGCAATGAAAAACGCGGGAAGTGTTCTACCGGCAGGTCAAAATATGCCTCAAAATTCCGGAAGGAATTATGAGGCAGATTTTTCTACATAAAAACTTCTCCCTTCTGACATGAACTTTTTAACTTCATCTACCTGTCCTCTGCAGTCTGCACGTCCTCCACTCGTCCTGTGTCTGTCCTCCGCTCATCCTATGAGTTCTCCGGCAGTCCTGACTGTACTGTCCAGCCGCCCGAAGTCTTACGTCGCACCGCCCCCTGTCCTCTCCCCTGCCTGAGCGCTCCTCCTACCACCAGCATCGCCGTCCTGTCCTATTCATCTGTGCCAGATTGGCAGTGCAGTGTAGCGGCTATCACCGGGCCCGGGCACCCGCCCCCTCCCTCCCGATTGGTAGTGCAGTGTGGCGGCTATCACCGGGCCCCCGCCCCCTCCCTCCCCTCATGCCTAGTGTTGTGATGCTACTAGGCATGAGGGGGCCCGTGCCGCCAGGCCTGGTACATAAAATGTAATGTGCCTGTCAGGGCGACACGGGCCCCCCCATGCCGCGGGCCCCGTAGCAGCTGCTACGGCTGCTACTGTGGTAGTTACGCCACTGAACGGGCCCCCTTCCCACGCGGGGCCCTTGTGCAGCTGCACCGGCTGCACATGCGGTATGTCCGCCCCTGATACTCTGCATACTGGAACGGGGATCATACATGAGGCCTAATGTAATAATCTTAAAGGGGGACTCCACTTCTTGCTCATTAGGGAATCTTTTCGGCTCAGGAGTTATTACCCAGCTTTCCAGAGGTCCTGAATGACAGGACGTTATGTAGTGATACTTGAAGGTAATGCTAGATAGATACGCCAGAGACTGCGGTAGTTGGGTGACTAACAATATTTCCGCTGTTCAAACTGTCACCCAGCTTTCCCAGACTCCTGATCAGCATCTTATTGCGAACCATTCATGTATGCCATGTCTTGCAGGTTAATGGGCACATTACTGGCACAAGTGACATCTACCAGGAGAGGCTGTCTCGTCTGGAGAATGACAAGGAGTCTCTAGTGCTGCAGGTACGTGGATATAACCGGGAGCTTCTTAAAGGGCCAGTCCAGTCTTATCTCCGTAAAGTTTCATCATTAAATAATGAGAAAATGTAGCATATTTCTAATAGACTTTGTGTTTCAATTCCTTGCCATTTTCAAGATCTCTGCTTTCTGTTAGTAAACTGGAACATTCATTATTACCAATCCTGACCTAGTCCTGCTCATACAGCTGCTGGGTTTATTACAGTGCATCAGCGCAGACCAGCTAAATACCGGTAGCACCAAACTCCTGTTCTGGGCTCCAGGCTGTTAACTCTTACCTGCACTGATACAGTGTAACAAACAGAAGACTTTGCCAGCATGCAATCCCCCCCTCCCCCCTCTGAATTAGTGGCGGGGGAGGGGGTTCTGAAACTACTATAGGCATATGGCACTGTACAATTTGGGGGGTTTATCAGAGATAACGCCCGGCTCTCGTACTTTGCAGGTGAGCGTTCTGACTGACCAGGTGGAGGCGCAAGGGGAGAAAATCCGGGACCTGGAGTTCTGCCTGGAGGAACACAGAGAGAAGCTGAATGCTACCGAGGAAATGTTACAGCAGGTGAGAGAGCGCCCCCCTGTGGTTGTGCAATTGCGCAGCGGCGCTCAATTTATTATTTTATTGCTGTAGTGCCATTTATCAGCGGTTACAGTGACCGTATATAATCCACACGTTTATCCAGCAGACGCTATAGACGCACTACACACAGACTTTCATGTTCTTGGCCGGGGCCCGGTGAGGCCGCTGCTTGGAGTCTTTCCAGTGACCTAGAAAACTTTCACTGAACTTTTAGTTTTGGCTCAAAATGCAAATGTAGGATGTGGTCAAAGACCGGAGAGAGGAGGCCCCCCGCTCCTTCCTGATGCGGGGGACAGGAGATACTGCGTTCATTGTGTATATATTGTAAGTAATGAATGTACACTGACTACACCAGCAGAATAGTGAGTGCAGCTCTGGAGTATAATACAGGATGTAACTCAGGATCAGTACAGGATAAGTAATGTAATGTATGTACACAGTGACTACACCAGCAGAATAGTGAGTGCAGCTCTGGAGTATAATACAGGATGTAACTCAGGATCAGTACAGGATAAGTAATGTAATGTATGTACACAGTGACTCCACCAGCAGAATAGTGAGTGCAGCTCTGGAGTATAATACAGGATGTAACTCAGGATCAGTACAGGATAAGTAATGTAATGTATGTACACAGTGACTCCACCAGCAGAATAGTGAGTGCAGCTCTGGAGTATAATACAGGATGTAACTCAGGATCAGTACAGGATAAGTAATGTAATGTATGTACACAGTGACTCCACCAGCAGAATAGTGAGTGCAGCTCTAGAGTATAATACAGGATATAACTCAGGATCAGTACAGGATAAGTAATGTAATGTATGTACACAGTGACTCCACCAGCAGAATAGTGAGTGCAGCTCTGGAGTATAATACAGGATGTAACTCAGGATCAGTACAGGATAAGTAATGTAATGTACACAGTGACTCCACCAGCAGAATAGTGAGTGCAGCTCTGGAGTATAATACAGGATATAACTCAGGATCAGTACAGGATAAGTAATGTAATGACTCCACCAGCAGAATAGTGAGTACAGCTCTGCAGTATAATACAGGATGTAACTCAGGATCAGTACAGGATAAGTAATGTAAGTACAGTGACCCCACCAGCAGAATAGTGAGTGCAGCTCTGGAGTATAATACAGGATATAACTCAGTATCAGTACAGGATAAGTAATGTAATGTATGTACACAGTGACCCCACCAGCAGAATAGTGAGTGCAGCTCTGGAGTATAATACAGGATGTAACTCAGGATCAGTACAGGATAAGTAATGTAATGTATGTACACAGTGACTCCACCAGCAGAATAGTGAGTGCAGCTCTGGAGTATAATTCAGGATGTAACTCAGGATCAGTACAGGATAAGTAATGTAATGTATGTACACAGTGACTCCACCAGCAGAATAGTGAGTGCAGCTCTGGAGTATAATACAGGATGTAACTCAGGATCAGTACAGGATAAGTAATGTAATGTATGTACACAGTGACTCCACCAGCAGAATAGGGAGTGCAGCTCTGGAGTATAATACAGGATAAGAAATGTGAATACAGGGCCAGAATGGTTTTGTGACCTCATTGACCGTTTCTTATGATTTTTCTTCCCCATGACAGGAATTATTAAGCAGGACATCATTAGAAACACAGAAGTTGGACTTAATGGCGGAGATTTCCACTCTGAAACTGAAGCTGACGGCGGTGGAAAAAGACAGAATAGACTATGAGGAGCGATACAAGGACACAGAGGTGAGGAGTGCCGACCAGTCACTGCCGCTGTCAGGACATGCTGGGGGTTATAGTTTGACATGTTTTGGAGACCACTATCTTAGATTATAACACAATAGACCAGGGACGCACAACTAGCGGCCCCAGCAATACGCCACCTTCCTTTCATTACTTCTACGTGACCATCCAGCTTTCCCGGAATCCTGAATAGCAGAGTTGCCCAGCATACATCCCGTTCTCCAGTATCTCTGTGTAACTTATCATATATTCTTCTTGAATCTAGAAGTTTTTGGTGAAAACCGGTATAAGAACTTTAATGGCGGCCATATTGGTTGTCACCCAGCTTTCCCAGAAGCAGATAAAAGTAAGAAATGGTTGCAGTCGCCTCCCATTCACTGCGTCCTACGCAAATCACTTACTGGTCTTGGAAATATAGGACCGCAGGTTCCGATTCCTCTCCGTGTCCCATAGTCGCATTGCCGAGGACGATCGTCTGTGAACCCACGCTGCCTGTGCTGACTCGTCACATCTTTTTTTTTTTTTACTCTCGTTTCCTCGTGTAATCCAGTCTCTACATAAGATTATAGTGGAGTTAAGGCAACACATGGAGAAATTGGAGGTGGAGCTGGCGTTATTTCAAGAAAAGCGGTCACAGTATGGCGATCAAGAGGTGACCATGCTCGGTCGTACTGTGGCGTGGTGTCGGGGGAGGGGGGGTGTGAAGAGATTTGACTCACGGCATGTTTTATCACCCCCTTCCTGTGTTGGCCTCTAACCTCTGCGATTGTGCTACCGGGTTCAATGTACGCTTCGCCAGTCTGCCCAAAAATTGCCACCAGGTCTGCCCAACATTAATGCCAGGCAAAACATGTTACCAACCCCCAGAAGGTAATAAGTGGGCATGGGGGGTGTCCAATCTTATGTAATTGAAGCTTAACCACGGTATAAAGAAAAGTTCTGCAACTTTCTATTAGACTTTTTGTTTCACTTTCTCAATATTTTCAAGATCACTGCTTGCTGTCTCTGACTAGAAACATCTGTTTACATCCGGAAGCGAAAAACCTGTACGGACCTAATTCTTCTCACCTCGGAGGGTTTACTATAATATATCCCGTATAGACCATCCTCAGAGCCTGGACTGTCGGCAAAACATCAGGACTGGAGAGGGGCTTGTGCTCCTGATGCAATTGTGGCAAACCCTCAGCTGTGAGAAATATTCGGTCAGTTTGGGTTTTCAAAACTCCCCCCTTTAGACACCTGGAATGTGACCTTCACCCTCTGTAATCTGCCCCCCTCCCCATGTGCTGCAGCATCAGAGGGTAGGAGTGCAGCTCCGGGGGTCAGAAATGTCTCCGGATGATGAATACAAAGTGCACGTCTGACGCTTCATTAACTCTTCATGTCCGCCCCGCCGCATGCTTAAAATAACATGACATAAAGAGCATGAGGTGTGGGCTCTGAGATGCCGTGGAACAGGTTTTATCTAATTCCTCCTATACCTTAAGCTATATTTAATCTGTTTGTGTTACAAGGAGTAGTCACCCAGCTTTACCAGACTCCTGAATGGCAAATATACTCCTGTGATACCTCAATTATTTCAGATGGCTTCATAACATCACAGACTTGCCAGTCAAGAGTGTGGGAAAGTTGGGTGACTACTATTTTGGAAGCTGTAATGGCGGCTCTATTGATTGACGGTTCCCCAAAAATGGACAAATCCTTGAAATAACTGACTTTTGCTTACTCGTGTACCGTATAACTCATACACCCCCATGGATGACCCCATTACTTGAGCGCAGCCAGGTAAGGATTTGGTCGCATGATGTAACAGCTTGTGATTGTGCAGTCGTGTTGATAGAACTGATGAGAGTGCTGACCTGGCAGGCTTGGAGATGATGGGTGTTGTTGTACACTGGGGTGCAGGCAGTTACTGACCTCTGGACTTTTCTCTCTCTTCTCCAGGGTTTGGTGCAGGAGATGAATGAGCTGCGTCTGCGAGTGGTGGAGATGGAGAATGAGCGCGCACAGTTTGTAAAGAAACTCAAATCCACCAAGGTATAGAAATGTAGTTCTCTGCTTTACATGATGAATTTAGGTCAGATAAGCAGCCGTTTTATGGGCGTAGTCATTAAAAAGAGTGCAGCCTATCCATCCACTAGAGATCAGCGGTGACATCACTAAGAATGGAGCCTATCCATCCACTAGAGATCAGCGGTGACATCACTAAGAATGGAGCCTATCCATCCACTAGAGATCAGCGGTGACATCACTAAGAATGGAGCCTATCCATCCACTAGAGAACAGCGGTGACATCACTGAGAAAGCAGCCTATCCATTCACTAGAGGGCAGCAGTGACATCACTTAGAATGCAGCCTATCCATCCACTAGAGATCAGCGGTGACATCACTGAGAAAGCAGCCTATCCATCCACTGGAGATCAGCGGTGACATCACTCAGAATGGAATCTATCCCATCACTCAGATTGGAGTCTATCCATTCACTAGAGAGCAGCGGTGACATCACTGAGGATGCAGCTTGTCCATCCACTAGAGAGCAGGGGTGACATCACTGAGAAAGCAGCCTATCCATTCACTAGAGATCAGCGGTGACATCACTGAGAAAGCAGCTTGTCCATTCCCTCAGTATTAGTAGCCTGACTGGTGGTGTGATTCTGTGTGTGTTGGGGCTACCTGGCTCTATCTCTCGGTCTGTGTCCAGCTTTTCTCTTTACTCTCTCTGTTATCAGTCTTTAATGGCCAAGCTTTCTAGTATGAAAATCAAAGTGGGTCAGATGCAGTATGAAAAGCAGCGGAAGGAGCACAAATGCCAAACGTTAAAGGTGCAGTAGCGTTGCCTGAAACCCTTTACCCTGTCCCCCTGGTTTTGTGGTCTTGCAGTGTCTTGCTGTGCCCGTCGGCAGTGAAACCCATGATGCCACCCATTTACCTGCTTGCTTTAAACATTCCTTACCAGTAGGGGGCGTTCTAAGGGAATAGGAGGGATTTTTGGGGGGGTAGATGGCATGGGTTGGATGACGTTTTATTCTTAGAGGGCATTACTTTTGCTCATTACATCATTGCTGTGACATCATCAGACCGTTATTATTGGCATGCTTGTTTGGTGTGAACTAAATGTATTTATTTTTTAAATACTTTTTGTTGTCTTAAAGGGGAAATGCAGCCTAATTTATTTTCTAACTCCATGAAATCAGTGGAGCTTTGCTGGCGTGAGGTCACAGACCTTCACCTGATGTCATTTTTTTGTCATGGGAATATGACCTATTATGAAAATGAGTAAAGATGGAGTTCCCCTTTAAGCATGCAGAATTTGTCTGGTGGCAGGGGGTGTAACCCATATACTATAAGAACAAAATGTAACATATGGCAGGTGATTGGTACAATGTATAGACACCCCCATAAGTAGAAGTCGGTCCTATGATCAGCTGAGACGAACGTAGATGGTTCCCTGTATAACACTTGAATGGGCAAAGTCTGCCACAGCAAGAATGGCTCTTTGTGAGTGACTTTGGCACATTGGGATCCCAAGTAAGATGGCCTAATAAATCCTTATGCGCAGTAGAGTAGCTTTTTGTAGATTTTCAGCCTCCTTTTCCATTTTCTGAGACATAAAGCTACTTCCTGTCCGCCATTTTTTCTTCTCATGTAGCTTCTTTTTCCGTCACTCAGAGCTTCCTTATTCTTCCTCATAGTGAGAGAGCCTGTCCGCTTTCGTCCCTGTCACTGTACATAGACAGACATGATTGAATCTTTGCCCAGAGTATGAAACATGATCTAGTGTCAGTGACCAACCAAATGTTTTTGTCCATCAGGGATGTGTCTGAGAGGCCGGAGCCTTCACCCTTATATATTTCCTGTATAGGTTACCGGTTCTGTTGTGTTTTCTTTAAATTCAGGGAGTGAGGGAGGAAGTAGCTAACTTCTCCTCTTACTTAAGTTTTCCTTTTTAATCAATATACCTGGCAGCCAATAGACCGGGGGAGTCTTGGTCTTTGTGCAAAAAAGCCCCAAACGGTCAATTCTGCATAACCAACACTAGTTGTCGTCTGTTGTACCGTCTCTGCTGTTCTGTCTGGATCCGCTATGCATGTGACATGGTGCGCGAGTAGGTAATGGGTAAAATAATTGTTGCGTAATTGCCCTAATATTCATAAACTAGAGGGCGCAATTGCACGCTCCCTGCTCTAGGTGCCAATCACAGGGCTGGAAAATAACTTGGCTTATATGCCCCTCCTATCTCATTCTTTCTGTAGAACTAAGGGGGTCACTCTTAGGAGACAGTGGGCGGGGCTCTTTTCTGTCTCTTGATTGGCACTTAAGGGGTGCAATAATGCCTACCAGTTTATGGGAAAGTTGAGTAACTTTGTAAATTCTTTGTTTTATAATTTTTTTTAAACTCCATTTTGAGTTATTTTACTTCATTTCCTCCCTTGATATCCAGAGCTGCATTCATAATTCTGCTTGGGAACAGGTAACAGTTTAGCTCCACCCCTCTGTCAGACACGTGACCTAAGAGCTGAGTTGTAACTGTTCTGTGAGCTCCCACAATGCTCTGCTCTCTGGGAATAGGAAACTAGCAGAATTTGGGTTTTAGCTTTGGATGTGAACAGATCGATACATCCAGCAAAGGATTTACAAAGTTACCAACATGTTATGTAGGTTTAATAATGGCAACTTTTCCTGTAACTGATGGTCTGGCCTTTGCAGGATGAGCTTTACATGTTGAAGGAAGAATTGGAACAGAAAGAAGCAGACATTAGAAAATTGCAAGAGAATGTCGACTTTCCCCATGTGACGGAGAGTAAAGGAGCCACCGACAGGGGTAAGGGTCACATGATTGTAGAGCCGGTCACATGATTTTTTTCATTCTGAGACAAAGCTCCAAATTTCCTGCATAGATATATTAAGATTATGGTTACGTGCATCCACCACTAGAGGGAGCTCACTGTATACATTACACTCAATAATACAATATGCAGAAGGCTCATAAGCTCCCTCTAGTGGTGGCCGCAGACAAAATTTTATCATGTAACTATGCAGGAGATGTGGAGCTCTGTGTCAGGAAAATTGAGCTCTGTCCACTATAAAGATGTAGCAAATTATTTTGCACAGAATGTTGGACCTAAAAACAACATTTTAAAGGGGAAAGCCACCCAAAAAGTACATCTCATTATAACATTCATGGAGTAAATTACAAAATGAAAGGGCTGCAAGTCGGCCAAGATTGATTCATTTCGTCCGTATCTCTGTGAATCCTTTTAAGGCGGCTTCCCCTTTAAGAATTTTTGTGTTTTTTATGAGAACCTTCTGCGAGCCAACAAGATACTCATTGCCCCTTAAATATGGAAAGCCCCTCATATGTATCCCTAATTCTGAGGTCAGGTACGCCTACGCCAAAGCAGAGTGAGGATTGTGTCTCCGTCCTACCCAGAGTTTATCACGGGAACTTGAGACGTTTGTGTGGGATGTGGTAAAAACCGTGAAGTGCAGCATTTAAAGGAGAACATATATCAAATACAATAGTGTGTATATACAGTGAGGAGGCGTTACATATTAGTGTCCCTCAGCTCAGCAATATAATCAACGGCAGTAAATCCAGCAATACTCGCCCCATACTCCTATCCATATGTAGGATTATCCGGGTATTGTAATGTTTTATGTCATAGAGATGAGACCAGCCCCTCAAAAATAAAATAGTAGAGCTAACAGAAAATCACAGTATTATAGTAGTTATATTCTTGTATATAGGAGCAGTATTATAGTAGTTATATTCTTGTATATAGGAGGCAGTATTATAGTAGTTATATTCTTGTATATAGGAGCAGTATTATAGTAGTTATATTCTTGTATATAGGAGCAGTATTATAGTAGTTATATTCTTGTATATAGGGGCAGGATTATAGTAGTTATATTCTTGTATATAGGAGCAGTATTATAGTAGTTATATTCTTGTATATAGGGGCAGTATTATAGTAGTTATATTCTTGTATATAGGAGGCAGTATTATAGTAGTTATATTCTTGTATATAGGAGCAGTATTATAGTAGTTATATTCTTGTATATAGGGGGCAGTATTATAGTAGTTATATTCTTGCATATAGGGAGCAGTATTATAGTAGTTATATTCTTGTATATAGGGGCAGTATTATAGTAGTTATATTCTTGTATATAGGAGCAGTATTATAGTAGTTATATTCTTGTATATAGGAGCAGTATTATAGTAGTTATATTCTTGTATATAGGGGCAGTATTATAGTAGTTATATTCTTGTATATAGGAGGCAGTATTATAGTAGATATATTCTTGTATATAGGAGGCAGTATTATAGTAGTTATATTCTTGTATATAGGAGCAGTATTATAGTAGTTATATTCTTGTATATAGGAGCAGTATTATAGTAGTTATATTCCTGTATATAGGAGCAGTATTATAGTAGTCATATTCTTGTATATAGGGGCAGTATTATAGTAGTTATATTCTTGTATATAGGAGCAGTATTATAGTAGTTATATTCTTGTATAGAGGAGCAGTATTATAGTAGTTATATTCTTGTATATAGGGGCAGTATTATAGTAGTTATATTCTTGTATATAGGGGGCAGTATTATAGTAGTTATATTCTTGTATATAGGAGCAGTATTATAGTAGTTATATTCTTATATAGGGGGCAGTATTATAGTAGTTATATTCTTGTATATATGGGCAGTATTATAGTAGTTATATTCTTGTATATAGGAGCAGTATTATAGTAGTTATATTCTTGTATATAGGGGCAGTATTATAGTCGTTATATTCTTGTATATAGTGGGCAGTATTATAGTAGTTATATTCTTGTATATAGGAGCAGTATTATAGTAGTTATATTCTTGTATATAGGGGGCAGTATTATAGTAGTTATATTCTTGTATATAGGAGCAGTATTATAGTAGTTATATTCTTGTATATAGGGGGCAGTAGTATAGTAGTTATATTCTTGTATATAGGGGGCAGTATTATAGTAGTTATATTCTTGTATATAGGAGCAGTATTATAGTAGTTATATTCTTGTATATAGGGAGCAGTATTATAGTCGTTATATTCTTGTATATAGGAGCAGTATTATAGTAGTTATATTCTTGTATATAGGAGCAGTATTATAGTAGTTATATTCTTGTATATAGGAGCAGTATTATAGTAGTTATATTCTTGTATATAGGGGGCAGTATTATAGTAGTTATATTCTTGTATATAGGAGGCAGTAGTATAGTAGTTATATTCTTGTATATAGGGGGCAGTATTATAGTAGTTATATTCTTGTATATAGGAGGCAGTATTATAGTAGTTATATTCTTGTATATAGGGGGCAGTATTATAGTAGTTATATTCTTGTATATAGGAGCAGTATTATAGTAGTTATATTCTTGTATATAGGAGCAGTATTATAGTAGTTATATTCTTGTATATATAGGAGGCAGTATTATAGTAGTTATATTCTTGTATACAGGAGCAGTATTATAGTAGTTATATTCTTGTATACAGGAGCAGTATTATAGTAGTTATATTCTTGTATATAGGGAGCAGTATTATAGTAGTTATATTCTTGTATATAGGGGCAGTATTATAGTAGTTATATTCTTGTATATAGGGAGCAGTATTATAGTAGTTATATTCTTGTATATAGGGGCAGTATTATAGTAGTTATATTCTTGTATACAGGGGGCAGTATTATAGTAGTTATATTCTTGTATATAGGAGGCAGTATTATAGTAGTTATATTCTTGTATATAGGGGGCAGTATTATAGTAGTTATATTCTTGTATATAGGAGCAGTATTATAGTAGTTATATTCTTGTATATAGGAGCAGTGTTATAGCCTTGTATATAGGGGGCAGTATTATAGTAGTTATATTCTTGTATATAGGGAGCAGTATTATAGTAGTTATATTCTTGTATATAGGAGGCAGTATTATAGTAGTTATATTCTTGTATATAGGGAGCAGTATTATAGTAGTTATATTCTTGTATATAGGGGCAGTATTATAGTAGTTATATTCTTGTATATAGGGAGCAGTATTATAGTAGTTATATTCTTGTATATAGGAGGCAGTATTATAGTAGTTATATTCTTGTATACAGGGGGCAGTATTATAGTAGATATATTCTTGTATATAGGGGCAGTATTATAGTAGTTATATTCTTGTATATAGGAGGCAGTATTATAGTAGTTATATTCTTGTATACAGGGGGCAGTATTATAGTAGATATATTCTTGTATATAGGGGCAGTATTATAGTAGTTATATTCTTGTATACAGGGGGCAGTATTCCATTGTCACATGTGACTAGAATTGCCTGAAATGCAGGGGGTGTATATGTAACTGCTGTGTATTGAGGTCCGGCTGACCTGTGAATATAAACACGGGTCTGTTATTTCTGGAAATGTTCCTGTATTCTCTGCGGCCGAGCATTACAGCGCAGTCTGTACCAGTGCTGGAGGACAATGGGCTGGTTTGACGTGTAACCACTGGCGGAGTCTTTCTGTCTCGCTAAGTTCTCGCTGGTATCATGTTTAGCGGTGAAGGGTCACACATTGTTTTCAGTAGTTTTCTTTTGGAGAATTTTCCACCTGACAAAAATTAACTAGGACCCCAAAACTCTGTTGCTGGGAGAGCTGGGTGACAAACTATTACCATTACAGGTCCCCACCCAGCTGTCCCAAACTCCTGAGCAGCAGATCAAGTCGTCCGACTTCTGCTCTTCTGTTGGAGTCAGCTTTGCTTTTTAGGAGTATGGGAAAGTTGGATGACAACCAACATGGACCGCCATTACAGCTCGTTGTTTTCCACCCAGCTTTTTCAGACTTCTGAACCACAAATCTACCTATTTTATACTTCTCCTTCCATCCTGGGGAAAACTTTACAGATTTGCATCTTTGTATTGGAAAGCTGTGTGACCGCCCCTATAAGTGGAGATATAATAGTTTTCACCCAGCTTTTTCAGGATTAGAGAATCATGGCTGGCTTCATCCAGAAATAGCGCCACATCTGTCCACAGGTTGTGTCTGGTATTGCAACTTCGTACAATTGAAGAGAATGGGGCTGAGCTGTAATACCACACACAACCTGTGGACTGGTGTGGTGCTGTTTTTGGTAAAAGCCAACCTGTTGGCACAGACTGAAGGTTCTTATCCGACCTGTCGGTCAAACTGCGTAACTTCTGTACAGATGAATCACTTAGACCATGAAGGAAACGTAAGACGTGTGCGTTTTGCGCTCTCCCGCTTGGGCCGGCTGTTTGCATGCGTCCGTACTCGCTAGTCTCGCGTTGCTGTGAACATGGAGTAATTGGATTACATTTCTCAAATGCACATTATAAAAATGGCTGAAAATATTCCTAATACTTGTTACAGCTGAGGTTTTGCTACAATGTATCCAGTCTAGATAATCCACTGTGCGGTAAACGCAGCAGCAGCACAAATCTTTCCTGACCTGATAGTTTGTTACAATGTGTCAGTGCAGGAAAAATATATCAGTCTGGGAAAGCCGGGCGATCACCTCGGGGGGGCCCTGTAATTGCGGCCATATTGGTTGTCCACTAGACGTATTGATCGAGAATGAACGTTGTCCTGATATGTCGTGTGTTTTATCTAGATATGGAAGTGCAGAAAATGAAGAAGGCTGTGGAATCACTAATGGCCGTCAACGAGGAGAAGGTAGGATGTCAAACCCACCCCCATGCCATTGACATTGTATGTAATCTGCTTTATACTCCAGTCACATCCAAAGCGACTTTTAATGTCCGGTTTCAGGACTTTACAGATTGTTACCGCCCCCCTCTGATAACTTAACCCTCGCCAGATTTTAGGATTTCCGCTATAAAACTATGTTCCCAGACGTACCCGTAATATGAGGAGATAAGCGGTTTACAGACACATTTGGCGCTCCTTATCTCCTATCCTACACTTTATCCCATAGCAATCAGACTGTACCTATACACACGTCATTGGGGTTCACTGTGGAATTTCTATGAATGTTTGCTCCAGCACTATTATATCCTCCAGAGACATTACATCATATGTGTGACTGATATCAGCCGCTCCTCTTATATCACTCCAGTACTATTATATCCTCCAGAGACATTACATCATATGTGTGACTGATATCAGCCGCTCCTCTTATATCACTCCAGCACTATTATATCCTCCAGACATTACATCATATGTGTGACTGATATCAGCCGCTCCTCTTATATCACTCCAGCACTATTATATCCTCCAGAGACATTACATCATATGTGTGACTGATATCAGCCGCTCCTCTTATATCACTCCAGTACTATTATATCCTCCAGAGACATTACATCATATGTGTGACTGATATCAGCCGCTCCTCTTATAACACTCCAGCACTATTATATCCTCCAGAGACATTACATCATATGTGTGACTGATATCAGCCGCTCCTCTTATATCACTCCAGCACTATTATATCCTCCAGAGACATTACATCATATGTGTGACTGATATCAGCCGCTCCTCCTATATCACTCCAGCACTATTATATCCTCCAGAGACATTACATTATATATGACTGATATCAGCCGCTCCTCCTATATCACTCCAGTACTATTATATCCTCCAGAGACATTACATCATATGTGTGACTGATATCAGCCGCTCCTCTTATATCACTCCAGCACTATTATATCCTCCAGAGACATTACATCATATGTGTGACTGATATCAGCCGCTCCTCTTATATCACTCCAGTACTATTATATCCTCCAGAGACATTACATCATATGTGACTGATATCAGCCGCTCCTCTTATATCACTCCAGCACTATTATATCCTCCAGAGACATTACATCATATGTGACTGATATCAGCCGCTCCTCTTATATTACTCCAGTACTATTATATCCTCCAGAGACATTACATCATATGTGTGACTGATATCAACCGCTCCTCTTATATCACTCCAGTACTATTATATCCTCCAGAGACATTACATCATATG
>NC_134689.1:5988816-6071148 GCF_050947455.1 Rhinoderma darwinii | reverse complement strand
CGAAGAAGAAGCTTTCGGAACCCGCAAAGCCAGATCCTCCTTTGGCCGAGGGTTCTTCAAGCTAAAGAATATCCACAAGAAAACGGCAAGCACCCCGAATCTAGGTAGGAAGACTCCATGTTTAGAGCCATGGGTTTGTCATTGCCGTCCAGTCATACTTATAGTCCCAGTTCCCTAATAGATACCACCTATCGGCACGTTCCTGTATCAGAGCAATTCATTTGCTGGAACGGTCTTAAAGGGACATTAAATCTAGAAATGAATGCAAGCTCTAGTCCCCCAAAAGGGGGCAGGGCTTAACTAAAGAAGGCGGGGCTAGCTTGTCTGGAACGCATTGAATACTTCTGTAACATCAGGCTGCCTCCTAGTGACACCATTTAGTGTCCCTTTAAGGCTTCGTTCACATCTGCGATAAGATTTTCCGTTCTTATGTTCTGTCATGGGATGCCGAAGCCATTGCATGACGGGCGGTAACAGCGCCCAAAGGAACCTATTGACTTTAATGGGTTCTGTCAGGGTGTTTTGTCTTATCAGAAAAAGTAGCACAGCCGAAGTGTGGTCAATGGACGGACACATACATGGAATTATTTAACCCATTAGCACTGCAGATCTGTATATATGGGTGGTCTGGAGAGATTGCAGCGCCCCCTGCTGCTACTTTTTATCTACTTACCCATTTCCTCCATACAGATTTGGGGCCGTCACGGATCAGTTTTCGCTGTGTGTTTCATGTCTACGTCTCCTTGTTTCTTCTGTGTTTTCTGTGTCTCTCTTGCTCCCCCTGCTGTTCTCTTCCAGTATATTAAATCTCTTTCTGCAACTTCTCTATCCCTGGGCTACGTTTTGATTTTCTACATTTAATGGGAACGTGAAGATCGCAGCCGAAGTGCGAGCGCCCCCACTTTAGGTATAGTAAAACTGCATGTCCAACCCAAATCCTCCGCCACCGGCGTGCTGTGCTCCCATCATCCTCTAACATTTTACGTTTTGCCACCTAACTAAACCTAGGACACCCCATACATAATCACTCACCCGTGTGCGCTCCTCAAATCCTTCCCCCCTCTACTAATGTGTGTTTCGTAGTCTCCAGCTAATAGTGCCTGGTAGAGAGTAACCCCTGGTGATCCTAAACCTGTAGCTGCTGAGCTAATCTGGCGCCATCTTGTGTTCACAGTGACAAATTGCGAATTTGAAAAAAAATATTTTTTCAATATTTGGTAATTTAGTTCAAGGATTATAATCCTAATAGTCGTGTGGTCAAACCCATATACATTTGTAGTATATATTTATTAACCCTCTTGTAATAAAATATTGAATGTAAAAGGGACACTATAGCTGAAGTCTGTCTTTTATCCATTTGCTCTATTGCTCCCTGTTATCAGCCATTTCAGGGATGAGTGACGGGAAGTGCAGAAACATCTCTGCCCTTCGTGGTCCGACATCTCCAGCGCTGAGAACCTCCGGAGACGCTAACTACCATAGATATCAGCCGCTTGTCTTATAACGCTCCCGCACTATTATAATACACAGACTTCAGGTTTAGTAACCCTTTAATATCCATTAATGTCGACTAAGATTGAGAGAAACTGTCAGTAGTGATGACTTCATTAGACACGTTCACATTCGTTTGTTTTTATATTAAATTTTTGTGTATTATATAGATTTTGTACTCCAGTCACATCCAGAGCTGCGTTTACAATTCTGCTGGTTGCTGCTTGGAATCTGTTAGCACTGTGTTGACAGATCCACCCCCAACAGCTGATTATTTTGCTGTGCAATGTTGTTTTTCCCTTTATCAGATAACTACAGTGCCCGGTGTAAATACTACATCTCCCTCAATGCACTGCAGCAGAGCATTCTCTGTACGGACACCAGACCTGGATTTCTGTTGTACAATAAAAAAAAAAAGGTTGCAAAACTGTACATTGGAAAATCACATAGATCTGGGACCCTTCCCAAAGTGCCAGGCAGGGAATTAAAAGAGGTGAGCCCCACTCCCCTGATTCCATAGGTAAGACGCACAAAAGTCAGGACCGTTCAAGTGTCATGTGACCCTTTTGGGTTTGTTGAATGGGTGTGAGGGCCCTTTAAGAAAAGTGACCTTCTATTTACCATCCCCTGACTGGCACTTTGGGGGGGCTGATAACATTGCAGTCATCAGAGGTCACGCCGTGTACATGGGATTCCGCCCCTAAAAATGGCGGACCATAGACCATTTCCCTATCGGTCTGATGCCGGATTAGCAGGATTTCCGGTCTATTGGAGGCCGCAGTGAGTGAATTTGACTAATCACCTGGGTAAAATCTTACAGCGGAGAAAGAAAATGGCTCAACCGACCATCTGGACCTGGCGACTTCCTCCCCCCGCTCACCGGACGCTGGAAGTGTTCACAGCTCGCCGTCTTCTCCCGACTCGAAAAAGAAGCCGCGCGGGATTAAGAAATTGTTTGGGAGGTGAGAACACGACAAAGGTCGACTTCATGCCGGGGGCGGACGTGGGAGTCGGGTTGTACCCAAGGGTCCTTTTTGTCCTGTACCAATGATTGGGCCACCTCTGGATTTGATCGCCTTCTGCTTTACTGCACATTTCCTTATGTGGGCGGGGCTTGTAGCGATGTTCATCCTGAGCTTCCTGGTTCATGAATATAATGCCAGAGTAGCAAAACTGCTGTGACACTTTTTAACAAAAGGAGTGGGAGGGATGGGATGATGATGATATTATGGGGATATTTTAGTGCTCATTATAATATATATTTATGGGGTCAGACTGTGACTTGTTCTGGTTTTGCTGCTTCCAGGCTGAGGAGGAGTCAGTCCACCACCTTAAACCAAGAGGACGACCTTGCTGAAGAAGAGTTTAAGAGGGGAGGAACCAGATCCACTGCCGGGCCGAGACTGGGCTGGTCTCGGGATCTGGGTCAGGCGCACGGGTCGGTATCACTTGAACTGTCTTGACATTTTCATTGAACCCAAGAATAACCAACCACTTAAGTATTGCAATGAGAAATTTCTTAAAACTTTGGAAGTTCTTATAACCTGTCACCAGGAACTAACGAACTCCGAGGCACCCACAAAATGCCCCATCGAGGGCACGAAGAAACCAGCACCTCCCTTGTGACATCTTGTAGGGCAAGAAGCTTCAAGCTCCACCCCTTTGGCTTCTTAGGCAAAACTATAGAAGCTCCACCCCTTTGGCTTCTTAGGCAAAACTATAGAAGCTCCACCCCTTTGGCTTCTTAGGCAAAACTGTAGAAGCTCCACCCCTTTGGCTTCTTAGGCATAACTATACAAGCTCCACCCCTTTGGCTTCTTAGGCATAACTATACAAGCTCCACCCCTTTGGCTTCTCAGGCATAACTATACAAGCTCCACCCCCTTTGGCTTCTTAGGCATAACTATACAAGCTCCACCCCTTTGGCTTCTCAGGCATAACTATACAAGCTCCACCCCCTTTGGCTTCTTAGGCATAACTATACAAGCTCCACCCCTTTGGCTTCTCAGGCATAACTATACAAGCTCCACCCCTTTGGCTTCTCAGGCATAACTATACAAGCTCCACCCCTTTGGCTTCTTAGGCAAACCTATACAAGCTCCACCCCCTTTGGTTTAAGCTCCACCCCTTTAGCATTTTAGGCATAACATGTAAGCTCTGTCCCCTGACAGGGAGGGTCAAATGCGGCAGGCAAGACAGGCGTGCTAAGTAGTCACAGTCACACCCAGTTATCCAGTGTCTATAGGGCGTATGTAAGACATCGAGAAGATTGTACAAGAAATCATGTGGCTTCAGGTTAATAATTGATCAAGACCAGGA
The DNA here is from genome assembly GCF_050947455.1 of Rhinoderma darwinii. NCBI lineage: Eukaryota > Metazoa > Chordata > Amphibia > Anura > Rhinodermatidae > Rhinoderma > Rhinoderma darwinii. Next base: position 6,067,338 of record NC_134689.1, on the reverse strand, counting down.
GGGAAGGTGCAGGAGACATTGGGGTGTCTATGTATTTGCTTCAGAGGGGGTTCGATGACCTGTGACATGCACCTGTAAGAAGGGGCCGGATATGGTTCCAGTTGACCATGCAGAGGTGGCAGCTTGTGGGCGCTCCATTCGAATTTATGGAGAAAGCTGGTAATGCAGCCGCATATATAGAAATTTTATAAATCTGGACTTCTATGTACAGCAGCAAACATTAATTGCAAAAGTATTCAACCCCCTAAAAAGTCAGGGTTTTAATTGCATTTTGAAAAAATAATCTGCTGACATCTCGTTTGAGAAGGTATTTTTAGGCTTTCAGGGGGTTGAGGACTTTTGCAAGTCTCCGTGTAGAAGCGTTTTGAGTTGAATACTTGACGTCCTGGGCAGCCACATAACCTAGAACTCCTAACAGGGACCTGGACACACCATTTGCCAAGTGGACGAAGGAGCAAGTCTGTACCTGGCTGCGGGAGCAGGGACTGGGCAGCTACGTGAACAGCTGCAAGCAGTGGATCGTGTCCGGGCAGACGTTACTCCACGCGTCGCAGCACGACCTGGAGAAGGTGAGGGGAGGCCACGTTATAAAAGGGGCTCCAGCTATGTAGATAACTCTGCCGTGCAGGGTCTGGGTAAAGCTGGGTCTCGTACAAGTCCACTACAACTGTTGGGGGTTGTATTCCACCGCTCCGTTTCTATGGGCGGGACCTTTGTGCAGATTTCAGCATCTCGCAGACCTAATGATCTGCTGTTCAATGTAGGAGCTTGGCATCAAACACCCGCTGCACCGCAAGAAGCTCCAGCTGGCACTGCAGTCGTTGGGCTCTGAAGACGACAGCAATTATGGAAAGTTGGATTACAAGTGGGTCACAAGTAAGTCCACTCCAATGTGCAATTTATACTGACGTGGGCATCCTCAGATCATGTCTTAAGCAGAACAGAGTATTTCAGGAGATGAGCGTGCTGATCTTGGTATAGGTCACAGACTAAAAGTTACATAGTGGAAAGTGCACGGACCCCCAGCATCGCAGAGTATTTCAGGAGAGGAGTGTGCTGAGGATGTGGGAAATAAGACAGAGTTACATGGTGGATTGAGCAGTGTCGCCCCAGCAGCACAGAGTATTTTAAGAGAGTTGTGTGCAGGTCTTGTAGGAGGTTACAGACTGAAAGCTACATAGGGGAATGAGCAGGGTCCCACAGCAGCACAGAGTATTTCAGGAAATGAGTGTGCTGATATTGTAGAAAGCCACAGCCTGAGTGTTACACAGTAGAAGGAGCAGCATCACCCCAGCAGCGCAGAGTATTTCAGGAAATGAGTGTGCTGATGATTTTGGAAAGCCACAGCCTGGCTGTTACATGCAGTATTGGAAGGAGCCGTGTCAACCCAGCAGCACAGAGTATTTCAGGAGTTGTGTGCTGATATTGTAGAAAGCCACAGCCTGAGTGTTACATACTAGAAGGAGCAGCGTCACCCAGCAGCACAGAGTATTTTAGCATAGGAGTGGACTGAGGATATGGGAAATAAGACTGAGAGTTACATAGTGGATTGAGAAGTGTCACCCAGCAGCACAGAGTATTTTAGGACAGTAGTGTGCAGATCTTGTACGAGTTCACAGACTGAGAGGTACATAGGGTAATGAGCAAGGTCCCACAGCAGCACAGACTATTTCAGGATAGGATATTGTGGAAAGCCACAGCCTGGATGTTACTTGCAGTAGTGGAAGGAGCAGTGTCATCCCAGCAGCACAGAGTATTTCAGGAGTCCATTCACTATGATCGTGTTTCCTGCCCGTTTCTTTAGGATGGTTGGATGACATTGGTCTTCCTCAGTATAAGACTCAGTTTGATGAAGCGAAGCTTGACGGGCGGATGCTGCATTATATGACCGTGGTAAGTCACCTGACTGCGCAGATTATAACTTCATTGTCCCTAACGGAAAAAAAAAGGAATGAAGTCCTTGCGTCGTCCTCTTCTAGTCAGCCGGATGACGACCCCGGGTCTGCAAGGTTTTCGTTGAGCGCCCATTGTGTCCGCTGGGTGTGTTTGTCCAGGTGGGAATCCCAGTAAACTCCGTCATCTCCGTACAATAAGCTCCTGTTTATTCTGGCGGGTCCCCAGTTCTGGCGCTCTCCGTGTTCGCAATGCCAGCGACGACTTCTATAGCCCTTGGGGCACCATGGACAGTGAGGGAGCGCTATGTAAATATCTCAGGACTGGAATGTACCACCTTTCATAGGGAGGCACCAAAATCTCCTGTGACTCTTCAGATCTTTTTTTTCCTCCCACTTGCCATGCTGTAAACTTCCATTATTCATTACATCTCTTGCAGCTTTTTTCAATACTTTCATGTGCGGTAGGTTGGCCATAGACCCCTGATTATCTTGTGGGTGTGGTCTGGTGTCAATCACTGGGCTCAGACTCATTGTGGGTGGGGTCTGGTGTCAATCACTGGGCTCAGACTCATTGTGGGTGGGGTCTGGTGTCAATCACTGAGCTCAGACTCATTGTGGGAGTGGCCTGGTGTCAATCACTGGGCTCAGACTCATTGTGGGTGTGGTCTGGTGTCAATCACTGGGCTCAGACTCATTGTGGGTGTGGTCTGGTGTCAATCACTGGGCTCAGACTCATTGTGGGTGGGGTCTGGTGTCAATCACTGGGCTCAGACTCATTGTGGGTGGGGTCTGGTGTCAATCACTGGGCTCAGACTCATTGTGGGTGGGGTCTGGTGTCAATCACTGAGCTCAGACTCATTGTGGGAGTGGCCTGGACTATCAGAACTTGCCAATATGGAAAATGACATAGAAAAAAAGCAGCAAAACCCTAAAGTCTGCCCCAAAACTCTGCTGAGGATTCAACTAAAGCTGAAGAGAATATAAAGTCTCCTGTGTCCAACATAACTAAGCAAAGATTTTTATTTATTTTTTCAATGTGGTGTCCCTTTAAATTTTGACATTTATCTTGTATCTGATTTTTTTCAGGATGATTTGCTCTCCCTAAAAGTCGTCAGCGTCCTGCACCATCTCAGTATAAAACGAGCCATTCAAGTCCTGCGAATCAACAGTTTTGAGGCCAACTGTCTGCGCAGGAGACCCTCCGAAGAGGTAACGTCATCCGCCGACCGTCCGAGAATTTATTCCTAGGGTTTGAATAGTTTTGCATCTTCTATTATTCATTATTTTTTTTTTCATTCTTTTAAACAGAGTAATATTACCCCCTCTGAAGTGGCTCAGTGGACTAATCACCGGGTGATGGAGTGGTTGCGATCTGTTGACCTTGCAGAATACGCCCCGAACTTGAGGGGAAGTGGCGTTCACGGTGGACTCATGGTAAGTTGGGGTGTAGCTCCTCATCATTTCACTAGTTAAATCAGTCAGTTTACTTTGCTCTACTTGTATCCGGCTACATTATGTCTTCTACTCCAGTCACATCCAAAGCTGCAGATAAATTTTGCTGCTTTCCTGTTCGCTCTCAGTCTGCAGCTGATTTTTCTTACTGGTTTCCAGTATGCTCTGTCTGCAGGACCTGACATCTCATGCCCCCTGCAGGTCATTAGCATAACACCTAAAAACTGTTGCAGGGAAAGTGAAGAATTACCCAATGGGCCCTCTGTGTAGTGAACCGATGCCCGCAGCGCCCTCGATCTCCCTGCTCGGCTTATAGACGGGTCCTAATAGGGGCCCCTTTCTATTACCGCCATAGACTCTGTTAGGAGTTGTCTAAACCCATAAAGCTGGCCGTAAATGGGAAGACGTCTTATTTTAGGGTCAGCGAGACCTCTCCCTATTCTCAGACCCCAGAGCTGCACAACCAGCGCCCAACCCTTCAGTCAAAAATCTTTGGATGTATTTCTTTCCGCCAGGTCTTGGAGCCTCGGTTTAACGTGGAGACCATGGCTCAGCTTCTGAACATCCCGCCAAACAAGACCCTTCTACGGCGACACTTGGCCACTCATTTCAATCTACTGGTCGGTCAACAGGCGCAACAACAGAAGCAGGAGGCGCTGTCCTCTCCGGAATATGTGCTGCTGACCGCGACGGCCAAGGTTAAGGTGAGGCGTCCGCAAGAGAAGAAACCTAAAGCGTTGACCGCAGCATCATTGCCAGTGTGCCCGGCTGTGGGGTCACTGTGTAATATCAGTGGCCAAGAGTATCAACTGCGTCCAACACTCTGCCGGGTCCAGTGGGCGATCTGATATTTTTACTATTATCCCGATTTTGCACGTTTATGGAAATTTACAGTCCACAGTCACCACTTCACTTTAACGTATCACAACCTTATATACCTACTTATCTATTCATTTTCTTCAAAGCCGAGGAAATTGGCGTTTACCAATTTTGGGACTTTACGCAAAAAAAAGCAAGAAGAGAATGAAGAGTATGTATGTCCTATGGAGCTCGGACACTCGTCGGCAGATAGCATCATCAAGCCCTTCCGAGCAGGCCTGGACCTCAGGATGTTAGATGACGAGGACCTAGACAGGCTGGAACAGGTACGTCACCACACTGCCCCCTATGTACAAGAATACAATACTGCCCCCTATGTACAAGAATATAACTACTATAATACTGCCTCTATATACAAGAATATAACTACTATAATACTGCCCCTATATACAAGAATATAACTACTATAATACTGCCTCTATATACAAGAATATAACTACTATAATACTGCCCCCTATATACAAGAATATAACTACTATAATACTGCCCCCTATATACAAGAATATAACTACTATAATACTGCCCCCTATATACAAGAATATAACTACTATAATACTGCCCCTATATACAAGAATATAACTACTATAATACTGCCCTCTATATACAAGAATATAGCTACTATAATACTGCTCCCTATATACAAGAATATAACTACTATAATACTGCCCCTATATACAAGAATATAACTACTATAATACTGCCTCCTATATACAAGAATATAACTACTATAATACTGCCCCCTATATACAAGAATATAACTACTATAATACTGCCCCCTATATACAAGAATATAACTACTATATTACTGCCCCTATATACAAGAATATAACTACTATAATAGTGCCCCTATATACAAGAACAAAACTACTATAATACTGCCCCCTATATACAAGAATATAACTACTATAATACTGCTCCTATATACAAGAATATAACTACTATAATACTGCCCCCTATATACAAGAATATAACTACTATAATACTGCCCCCTATATACAAGAATATAACTACTATAATACTGCCCCCTATATACAAGAATATAACTGCTATAATACTGCTCCCTATATACCAGAATATAACTACTATAATACTGCCCCTATATACCAGAATATAACTACTATAATACTGCCCCTATATACAAGAATATAACTACTATAATACTGCCCATATATACAAGAATATAACTACTATAATACTGCCCCCTATATACAAGAATATAACTACTATAATACTGCCCCTATATACCAGAATATAACTACTATAATACTGCCCCCTATATACAAGAATATAACTACTATAATACTGGCCCCTATATACAAGAATATAACTACTATAATACTGCCCCTATATACAAGACTATAACTACTATAATACTGCTCCTATATACAAGACTATAACTACTATAATACTGCTCCTATATACAAGAATATAACTACTATAATACTGCCCCTATATACAAGAATATAACTACTATAATACTGCCCCCTATATACAAGAATATAACTACTATAATACTGCCTCTATATACAAGAATATAACTACTATAATACTGCCCCCTATATACAAGAATATACCTACTATAATACTGCCCCTATATACAAGAATATAACTATTATAATACTACCCCTATATACAAGAATATAACTACTATAATACTGCCCCTATATACAAGAATATAACTACTATAGTACTGCCCCCTATATACAAGAATATACCTACTATAATACTGCCCCCTATATACAAGAATATAACTACTATAATACTGCCCCTATATACAAGAATATAATTACTATAATACTGCCCCTATATACAAGAATATAATTACTATAATACTGCCCCCTATATACAAGAATATAACTACTATAATACTGCCCCCTATATACTAGAATATAACTACTATAATACTGCTCCTATATACAAGAATATAACTACTATAATACTGCCCCTATATACAAGAATATAACTACTATAATACTGCTCCTATATACAAGAATATAACTACTATAATACTGCCTCTATATACAAGAATATAACTACTATAACACTGCCCCTATATACAAGAATATAACTACTATAACACTGCCCCTATATACAAGAATATAACTACTATAATACTGCTCCTATATACAAGAATATAACTACTATAATACTGCTCCTATATACAAGAATATAACTACTATAATACTGCCCCCTATATACAAGAATATAACTACTATAATACTGCCCCATATATACAAGAATAGAATTACTATAATACTGCTCCTATATACAAGAATAGAACTACTATAATACTGCCCCCTATATACAAGAATATAACTACTATAATACTGCTCCTATATACAAGCATAGAACTACTATAATACTGCCCCCTATATACAAGAATATAACTACTATAATACTGCTCCTATATACAAGAATATAACTACTATAATACTGCCCCCTATATACAAGAATATAACTACTATAATACTGCCTCTATATACAAGAATATAACTACTATAATACTGCCCCTATATACAAGAATATAACTACTATAATACTGCCCCCTATATACAAGAATATAACTACTATAATACTGCCCCTATATACAAGAATATAACTGCTGTAATACTGCCCCCTATATACAAGAATATAACTACTATAATACTACCCCTATATACAAGGATATAACTACTATAATACTGCACATATATACAAGAATATAACTACTATAATACTGCCTCCTATATACAAGAATATAACTACTATAATACTGCCCCCTATATACAAGAATATAACTACTATAATACTGCCTCTATATACAAGAATATAACTACTATAATACTGCTCCCTATATACAAGAATATAACTACTATAATACTGCCCCCTATATACAAGAATATAACTACTATAATACTGCCTCTATATACAAGAATATAACTACTATAATACTGCCCCCTATATACAAGAATATAACTACTATAATACTACCCCTATATACAAGAATATAACTACTATAATACTGCTCCCTATATACAAGAATATAACTACTATAATACTGCCCCCTATATACAAGAATATAACTACTATAATACTGCCCCCTATATACAGGAATATAACTACTATAATACTGCCTCTATATACAAGAATATAACTACTATAATACTGCCCCCTATATACAAGAATATAACTACTATAATACTGGCTTCTATATACAAGAATATAACTACTATAATACTGCCCCCTATATACAAGAATATAACTGCTGTAATACTGCCCCCTATATACAAGAATATAACTACTGTAATACTACCCCTATATACAAGGATATAACTACTATAATACTGCCTCCTATATACAAGAATATAACTACTATAATACTGCCTCCTATATACAAGAATATAACTACTATAATACTGCCCCTATATACAAGAATACAACTACTATAATACTGCCCCTATATACAAGAATACAACTACTATAATACTGCCTCCTATATACAAGAATATAACTACTATAATACTACCTCCTATATACAAGAATATAACTACTATAATACTGCCCTATATACAAGAATATAGCTACTATAATACTGCTCCTATATACAAGAATATAACTACTATAATACTGCTCCTATATACAAGAATATAACTACTATAATACTGCTCCTATATACAAGAATATAACTACTATAATACTGCTCCCTATATACAAGAATATAACTACTATAATACTGCTCCTATATACAAGAATATAACTACTATAATACTGCCCCCTATATACAAGAATATAACTACTATAATACTGCCCCCTATATACAAGAATATAACTACTATAATACTGCTCCTATATACAAGAATATAACTACTATAATACTGCCCCCTATATACAAGAATATAACTACTATAATACTGCTCCCTATATACAAGAATATAACTACTATAATACTGCTCCTATATACAAGAATATAACTACTATAATACTGCTCCTATATACAAGAATATAACTACTATAATACTGCCCCCTATATACAAGAATATAACTACTATAATACTGCCCCCTATATACAAGAATATAACTACTATAATACTGCTCCTATATACAAGAATATAACTACTATAATACTGCCCCCTATATACAAGAATATAACTACTATAATACTGCTCCTATATACAAGAATATAACTACTATAATACTGCTCCTATATACAAGAATATAACTACTATAATACTGCCCCCTATATACAAGAATATAACTACTATAATACTGCCCCTATATACAAGAATATAACTACTATAATACTGCTCCTATATACAAGAATATAACTACTATAATACTGCCCCCCTATATACAAGAATATAACTACTATAATACTGCTCCTATATACAAGAATATAACTACTATAATACTGCTCCTCTATATACAAGAATATAACTACTATAATACTGCTCCTCTATATACAAGAATATAACTACTATAATACTGCCCCCTGTGGATGAGGATATTCTTGGTTGTCACTAATGTTGCTGTTTTTGTAAGATGGAAGATTCTGAAGGAACCGTGAGGCAAATTGGGGCCTTTTCTGAAGGAATCAACAACCTGACTGTGAGTGAATATAAATACACCTGAAACATTAAGTCGTTTTGGTTCTGTAGATCTTAATTTACATCATACCGTATGCTCTAGTCACATCCAGAGCTGCATACAAAATTTTACTTGCTGCTATCTCTCAGCAGTCTGTAGACAGAGACCCTCACCCTTATACCTTAACCAAGCCCTCACAATACGCAGTGAATCTTAGGCCCCTGCACACGACCGTGGCTTCCAGGAGCTGTCTTATTACGGCCGTATTTTGTGGTCCAGGCTCATAGACCTGAATGCACGTGGCCATGTGCACGTCCCGCGACTTGCGGGTGACACCCCGCGGCCGTCCGAGCCACAAATCACGGTTGTGTGCATGAGGCCTTATACTGATCTTGCATCATGCTGTATACTCCATTCACATCCAAAGCTGCATTTAGACTATTCACACTGTGGTTATGAACCACATTTTTGTGTGGGGGGTTTCTAGCCGTACCGCCGCATTCCCAAGTGTCTTTACTTCATCTACTTCAATGGACTTTGCGTATTTAAAAAAAAAACTGATCTAGGAACGTTTTCTAGCACTGCCCCTTTAAGAAAAATAAATTGGGGCAAAAACTGAACATCACGTCCTCCCCTCACCATCTTGTCTCCCCCACAGCACATGCTGAAAGAAGACGACATGTTCAGGGATTACTCGGCCAGGTCCCCTAACGCCAGTATCACAGACGAAGACTCCAACGTGTGACGCAGTCCGGCCGCCATCTTTAATATGTTTATTTCATGTGTTTAAAAAAAAAAAAATATTCTATAAATATATTATTTTTTGCATCACTGTTTTTACGCTCCGTGGAGGGGGGAGGGGAGAACGTGCCTTTTAAAATGACAATAAAAACGAACCTCGGTCATTCGCAGCGTTGATGTTTCGGAGCAAGAATCCGCGCAGTGGAGGCCGCCATTTGTGCGCTAAAGTAAAATTTTTGACGCTTCTCACTTCCTTAGAAGCCATTGACGTGAGGTTCATCGCGCCTCGGTGAATGTTACATGAGAAGTCCAACTTCAGAAGACAACATGGCGGCCGCCAGCGCGCGGACACTTGAAATAGTTTTATATCGTATTTTCGTACTCGTGGTTTGTGTCCATGTTCCACTACAAGAGATCGACCATTTTTTAGGAAAACCTTTAAATTTGCGACAATTTTTGTAGTGGAAATCCAAAATTTCGCAAAATGATGATTGGAAACCCAAAACGCGTTAGTATTCCGAAGTTCTCAGCTGGAGACGGAAAGCCGAAACGTGTTAAGTGAGAGTCTAGGGATTGGAGCATCGCCCCCTTCCTCATTCTTATTGGTCTGTGTAACCTTCCACCGCAACTTGCACAACATGGCGGCCGAAATAAAAAAAAATATTTCACTTCGCGTTTTGTGTGGCTTTCGCAGTTGCCCTTCGTTGAAATCAATAAAAGCGAACGCGGTCATGTGACGTTTCCGTTGCGTTCTATCAAATAAAATCTGAAAAAAATGTAAATTCCTCTTGCATATTAGTCGGCGACTAATATAGAAATTTTACAACAGAGACCTCTACTGGCTACAGAGGGCAGTGCTGTCAGCAGAGCCAATTTCTTGGGGTAGTCCTATTTAGAGTGGTAGAATGAGGTTTTCTAAAAAAACAGCCCCACTCTGGGCCATGTGGCTTTGTGTGGTATTGCAGCTCAGCCCCATAATGGTTCTGAGCTGCAATACCAGATATAGCCACATGGAGGACAATGGCGGTGTTTATTTGTAGAAATAAGCTGACCCTTCTTTTCTAATGTTTCGTTGCTTTCCTCCTTGTGGTTGTGTTTGGTATTGCAGCCTCATTACGTTACTTTTACTGCAATACCAGACACAGCCACATGTCCCAGAGTGGCGCTATTTTTGAAAAATATTTTTATCCTCTTAGCAATTGGAATTTTTTGATATTCATGGTCACGATCGCGCTGTTACTTTTTTATACAAATTTTCTATTTAATACGAAAAAAAATTATCAAAAAACCATAGCTATAGTTTTCTATACCGTTTTTGCAGTTTACGTGCCAGCTGGGTACTGGAGAGGGCAGGCTGTGCCTACAGGGGGCTCCAGGTACTGTCAGTGTTAAAAGTGGGGGCGAAAAAAGTCTGGAGCATTGCCCAGAAAAATAATAAAAAAAATGTAAAGTCCTTAAATCGTCCCCTTCTATTTACTTGTTTATCTGCTTCTGGGAAAGCTGGGTGACAACCCCCATGAGAGCAGGATTATCGGCCATATTATTTGTCCGTTAGAAACAACGTAACAGCGGAGGGCGACTCTAGGGCTTTAAAAAAACATGGCTCCTTTTTTCCAAAAACAGCGCCACGCTTCTCCTCAGGTCGTATGTGGTATTGCAGCTCAGCCTTGTTCACTTAAATGGATCTAATTTGCAATACCAGACACAACCATGAACAGGAGTGGCGCTGTTTTTGGAAGAAAGTGGCTATATTTTTCTAATCCCATAAAATCCCTTTATTAGGGATTTTTTTATTTAAAGGGGAAGCGCTCTTTTATTGTACCTTCCATTTAAAGGGCCAGCAGCCACTTGTGTGAGGTTTTCTTGCAGCGCGGCTGTATCTTCTGCTGGTATTTATGCTTCTTGTTTTGTATGTTTATTTATGAGATGATCGTGTTACTGTGGGGTCTACAGGACGTGCAGCTGACGGGTGATACGGGACTATTATAGGATATAACGCGTGAGTCCGCATAGTCGCACGTTATTAATGCCGATGGCGCAGATGTTCAGGGGGGTCCAGGCCTGTGGATCGAGGCGCGGCCCCCGCAGGTTATTATAACACTATAAGGTGACTGTATAATGGACCAGAGCACAGCACAGATGTTAACGTGTCCGTCTTTATATTTGATGTAATAAAAGCTCGTGTTTAACTACAAGGCGTTCTCCACTTTACTGTGTGCGGCCGGCGGCGTACGATGGAAGACATCCCATGATTGGTTTGATGATGTCACATGTCTTAAAGGGACAGTACATCGAACAGCCTGATCTCCGTTTGCTTTTCAGTTGATCATTTACGTAGTCATCTACTGTTCTCTGTTATCAGCCATTTAAGGCTGACTGTAGCACAGGTGAATGTCATCTATTGCTCCCTTTTATCAGCCATTAGCGCGGAAAAATCTTGATTACCTAAATTCATGTGAAAAACACCCCCCCCCCCAACTATAAAGAAATGTCAGCAATAAGCTCCGCCCCCTAATCCAAACCACTCCCCATCACCACAGGAGCCGCCATATTGTGTTAACACCACAGCCATTAAGTGGTCACTTTCTCGGCCAGTTTCCCTATAGGGGTTCTTCTAGAAACAGCGCCACACTTGTTCATAGGTTGTGAGTGGTATTACAGCTCAGATGATGTGGGTGGGACTGAGCTACAATACCATATGTGACCTGTGAACGGGCGTGGCGCTGTTTTTGGACTAAAGCAGCCATGTTTTTTATTCCTGTACAGCTCGTTCAAACGATTATCAGGCAAGAGAATGAGTTCCGGGCTACACAGCGCCCTCCGATGGGCAGTGGCAAGCTCCATGAGTAGTCACCTGACCGTCTCACCCATAGGTGCACATTACATTACACAATGTGTGACTTGAGGAAAAGGTCACGTGACTTCCTCCTACGTGGATCCAGTCCGTGGGCGCGAGGATCTGATCCTGACGTGGGCGCTGCGCTATTTCTAGCGATTTCCTTACGATCATTTGCATAATTAATTTACATAAATTTGACTCTTTCCTTGTCCAGGAACGACCCCGTAAAATGAGGAATATCAGAACCTGAATATCTCCGCTCCTCACATCATGACATACGAAGACAAGTCACTGCCCCTCACAAGATCAATGCACTACTCCTGAAATACTCTGTGCTGCTGAGGGGACCCTCACTATGTAACACTCAGTGACCGCCTCCTCTACTCCTTTTCATGTGTTTCTCTGCCCTCCCTACGGAATAGACAGGTCACTGCCCACACAAGATCAGCACACACCTCTACTGAAATACTCTGCACTGCTGGGGAGGACCCTGATCACTATGTAATTCTCTGTGAATAACCACCTATCTGTCTCCATTCCCCTCTGTATCTGTATTTCTGTTCTCTCTAAGTGAACAGATCACTGCCCACACAAGATCAGCACACTCCTCCTGAAATACTCTGTGCTGCTGGAGAACCCTACTTCTCCCACTATGCGTGACCTACTTGTCTCCATTCCCTCCTTATCATGTGTATCTCTGTTCTCACTTATGAATGGACCAGTCACTGCCCCCCACAAGATCAGCGCACTCTTCTCCCGCTGCTGTCATCTCTGATCTGATTGGCTCTTATGACTTCTACCTCCGCCCACTTAAAATTGTCTATTTCTGCAGCGATACTTCCCCCATCCCTATATCACACTGCAGAACTAGGATGATTTTCCATTCAGGAGTCTGGTAACAACTGCTGTAATGGCGGCCATATTGGGTGTCACCCAGCTTTCCCAGGAACCGATCTAAGGACTCGCTCATATCCGCGGTCGGTTTCCGTTGATCGATTCCGTCTGGGAGAAACCCATCAACGGAAAGGCAAACTGAAACCATCGCTTCTGTTGCTAATGGTTTCCTTTTGTCTCTGTCAAAATAACGGAAACCTTACGGGACAATCATTTGCGCAGTCGAAAGGTCCGATGGAACCATTCAATGGAAACGGAACGCTGATGTGAACAGGCCCTAAGAAACCTCTGAACAGAATGTTCAACAACTTGATGGGGGAGACGCAGGGGGAATTCTTTGATATTATTGGGGTGCACATTCATTTCCTTGACAGAACTCAAGACGTAAATAGTCAGGTGACCACAGGTGCTCCTTCTAGGCTGAGGAGATGGCGACTGTTATTAGTGACAACAGATCCGGGGACATCTCCCCTCCCTCCAGAGATGACTGATCATCTATTAGTCCCGGCCACTGATCCCTGTTCTTAGTGTCTCTGCTTTATTCTTAAGATTTCAAGACCATTAAAAGGATTAAGAAATAATTACATTTTTTCTTTTCCTTCCACAAAGTGACGTCACCTCAGCTGTGCGCACCTTGTAAATGTCAAGTGTGGCAGGAGCGGCGTCCTCACTACACTGCGTGCATACAGCTATTGTGTCGTTTCTGTGCGGTTATACCGGTCACCGCTCCTGACATGTTTTATTTTAGTAAATAATAATAATTCCCCATGAAATCACAATTCTGGAACATCTTTTCTTAGGTCTCTACGTTGTGCCGTTCCTCTGTTGTTCCTCTTAGAAATGTATGAATAAATTGACAAGTGGGTGTTACCAGTTGGGTGTGTGTCTCTACACTGACTGACACTATCCAATCAGTGCTGAGAGAGACTGTGTTGGGACACGCCCCCTTGTCAAAGGAAATAGTTGCACCGAGTTTAAATCATACATTTCTAGGAGGAATAACAGAGGAACGGCACAATGTAGAGTTCAAAGAAAGAATGCTTCAAAATTGTGCTTTCATGTGGAATACAAGTATTTACTAAAACAGACCTGTCGGGGGAGGTGGCCGCTCCTCTTTAGAGGGTGTGTATACTTTTGCCACTGGTTGTATATAAAAACGTAAGCAACTTTAAGGCTATGTTCACACGGCTTATTTTCGGACGTTTTTCGGGCCGTAAACGCCCGAAAGCAGAGCGCCTCCAAACATCTGCCCATTGATTTCAATGGGAAAAACGGCGTTCTGTTCCGACGGGCCGTTTTTTTTACGCAGCCGTTTTGAAAAACGCGCGGGTCACTTCTTGGGACGTTTTTGGAGCCGTTTTTTAAAGACTATTGAAAACCGCTCCAAAAACGGCTTTAAAAAACGTCTGAAAATCAGGAGTGGTTTTCTCTTGAAAACCGCTCCGTATTTGAGTTTGCGTGTGAACATAGCCTAATGGCGTTGATTAACACGTATACAGCTCCTACGCAGACCTATACATTTTCATGGTTATTTAGTGCAAACAAATCCTGTGTAGTTCGATCCTCCGGTCATTCTCCCTTCTGTCCCCTGTTCTAGCGAATCTACTCAATATACGTTAGCAAGAAGGCGCAGAGGCATGTTCCTCCCGATTCCCCCGTGCATTCTCGGCTCAGCCCTGTTAAAATTCAACATGCCCCTGACCTTTCTCTCCCCAACATCTGCCGTCGGCGTGGAGTCCGGACACCATCATACCCAGATGGCCGGCGGATTCGGCCGACATTCGTCTAATGACTGCAGGATCAGACTACACAGGATGTGTGTGTAGTCTGTAACCATGGAGATGCATCAGACTGCATAGGAGCTGTATACCCAAAATAAAAGATTTGTAATTGAGACTATTAGCAATTAGTAATTTTAGATCAATTGGAATAATTAAGAAAAACTTGGTTGGAGAGGTGTACGTGGCCTCTTAAAATGGGACAAAGGGGGGTTTGGTTTCCAGTTCGATGGGAAGTGGGGGGGGGGGGGGTGTCACACTGGTGTAGTTTGGGGGCACAGATATATTTTCATTATTGCAATGGTCTGCCTTGATAGGGAACCGGTCACCTGATCATAGTGGGACCCCTAACCAGTCTCCCAAAGTGCCAGTCAGGGTGGTGGGGGGGACTGTACGCCTCATTTTCCAACGATCCGTTTATTGGCGTCCAGCTTAAAGGGGTACGCCATAATTACCAAATCATGGCTGCTTTCTTCCAGAACAGCGCCATACCTGTTCATGGGTTGTGTCTGGTATTACAGCTTAGCTTCATTAAAATAAATGTGGCTGAGCTGCATTACCAAACACAACCTGTTGACAGGGATGGCACTGTTTCTGGAAGCAAGCTGCCATGTTTTTCTAATCGTGGATGACCCTTTTAAATGGTCTTAGCTCACCATCTCTGGCGTAAGCCTCGCTCCGTTATGACGGCCGTCCCTTTAGGCTTCTCTTTGTGAAAGTCGTTGGTCGAGTTCCAGCAGGTGATACAATTACCGGCCCCGCCCACCATGAACACGTCCAGGTGACTGTATACAGCTCAGTGCAGGTTCCCAGCTGCTGCCGACCGTCCACAGGGCTGAACGTCTCCGGGTTGTCTTCACTCGTCTCCTTCATGGTGACGTCTCCTCAGATCTGATCGCCTCAGACGATGGGTCAAACGCCCTCCGCTCCCGTGATCATCTCCCAGCCGGAGAAAGCGGACATAGTCTGTGAGATATTCAGCCAGGGAGTGGTGCACGCCTCGCAGAAGCTGAGGGACTACCTCGGATTCGAGGACCCGTGCGGCAACCTCCGTCCCAGCACCGAAACCTTGACCGAGATCTTCCTGGTGAACTTCATCAACTTCTGCATCGAAAAGGGCGTCGAAGAACGAGTCGTCACCAGTACGATGACCAAGCAGCAGGCCGTCCTGTTTGGGGTGGACTGGATATGGTCGCTGTTGGGTCCAGACAAGACGGTGAGGCTTCAGATAGCCGTCCAGGCCTTACAGATGTCCGACTTCAATGGAGACAGTAGAGGGGACCCCGAGGCGTTCCACCATGGGGCCTTCAAGGAGATTCAACTTACGGACACCTTCTACAAGAACAAGAGCCTCTACGAGAAACTTGAGGAGTTTTGCCGTCTGGTGGGCTCGGACTGCCTGGGACTCTTCATGGTGTTTGGTTTTCCCGGAAAACCCAAGGACATTCGAGGAATCTTATTGGACAGCGTCAATAAGGAGAAGAAGAAAAACAACTCCCTCCCAGGAGAAAGCGCTCTGCAGCAGTTCATCCTGAACACTGACACCTTCCTGCCCACCCGGGAGATGCTGGACACTTGTATGGCCAAGAGGAACGGGCAGAGGAACATTGGAAAAGTTTATATCAACTTTTTATAAACAAAAAAGGGGAGGAGTTACAAGAAAGCTGAGTGACAACCAATATGGCCACCATTACAGCTCACACTGAGGTTGTCACTCACCAGGGTCCTGAATGGCATATCTGCCTAGTTATGTTGTCATATGTATTGGTGTATGAATAGGAAGATTTGACATTCTGGGAAAGCTGGGTGATAAGCTGTAATGTCGGCCATATTGGTTGTCACACAACTTTTTCCAGAAACCGATGTAACTATGAATTGTTGGGGGGGGGGGGGGAGGAGACGTCTCGCTGACTGATATTTGACGATGTCTTTGAGTTCACTCGTTTTGACCTCCCTGGGGGCGGTTTTCAGTTCTAATAGAGATTTTGCTTTCATTTCATATTGTTTTCAAGATCTCTGCTTGCTGACAGGAACATTCTATTTACAGTGAGAGGCTGAATAACTGTATGGACCTGATACTTTTCACAACTGAGGGTTTGTTACAATGTATCGTCTACACAATCCTCTGTGATCTAAGCAGCCTGGACTCCAGCCTGATACATTGTAACAAACCTCTCAGGACAGGAGGGACATTTGTGCTGCTGATGTGTTCACCTTACAGGAGATTTTGTAGACTAGAGGCAATTGTAACAAACCCTCAGCTGTGAGATATGTATAGTCCTCTCGGGCACTGTTTGAGTAGCCCTACTGGCACAGCCTGGCACTATGTGGGTGAAGTGTGACGCTCACAGAAGTGTTAGTTGATTTTCTGCTGCTGTCGTAATCAGATTTTTGTTGTAAAATAAAACGCTAATTTCCCCAGAGGAGCCTTTTAAATCGCTCTGGAGAGGGACTGGAGAACGCTCACTACCCCAAGAGGTTCTGCAGCAGTTCAGCTTGAGGTGCTGTTTGGGGCTCCTGAGGTGTCAGTATTCATGTTAGGGTGTAATATTCATTTATAGAATAGGGGGCGCACTACATCCTTACTATGGGAGGGCTCTGCACTGCTATTCTGTTTTGTTGTTGGGGCCCCCAGACTTTAGGGCCTACTCCTGTACAGGGGGTAGCATTTGTTACCAGGCCCCTTAACATATAGGGGCCCCTAGTCCAGCCACACGAGGGCGCAATGATGAGGAGGGGGTCACAATATCTGAGGTTCAGGCCCCATCCTGACCGCCTCCGCCCTCCAGGTTTTTCTTCCCGTCCTCCCCGCCCTCCTGTACACCCGGATATCGTTCTAATAAATCTTCAGATTACAGCGCGGCCCTGACACCCTTTAATTGCTGGATGTATTTTGATGCTGGTGCCTCCGATATCCACGGTACCTCATACCTCCAGCGCCTCTCTCTGGCCACTGCTATCACTACACAACACTAGGAGGCGTTGTATGATTCCAATCACTTCTAAACAGAATTACAAATTGAGCTGTTTTAGGTCGTCTGTATAGTAATGGCTGCCCTGACTCTGACCCCAACCCGGGAGGCTCTGCAGGGATGAGGTACCGAGGCATTATAGAGGACCCAGCAATGAAAGGGTGTCAACACCGCACTATAACTGGAAGCCACAAATATTAAATCTGCATTCTGGTTGATTAATGGATGACCCAGTGTTCCTATGATAACACTGAGTTGACAGGAAGGGTTGTCTTGGTGACACAGAAATTCTTCTCAGGAGACCTGTAACACTGAACTTTCACCACCAGGTTGGGTCTGACTTTGTGTAATATATCTCTGTAGCGGTCAGCGCTTAGTTTTTCTAACACCGAGGTGCATAATATTCTGTCTCCCTGGAGCCACCACTAGAGGGAGCTCACTGCATACAGTAAAGTCAATAATACAGTGAGCTCCATCTAGTGGTGGCTGCAGGTAGACAGATCATGCAGCTCTGTATCAGAAGACTAAGCAGCCACTGCTACAAAGATCTTCTGCCGATTCCCTTTTCATTTAACCCTAGGAATGAATTGTTTAGAAGGAAGTGCGGCTTTATCCAGCATAATCTTACATTGTGGAGGAGTGTACACAGCGCAACGTCACATGACCCTATTGTAATACAATCCTCGTTCTGGCCTTAGGGAAAAACCTCGCAACGTCTAATGGCGTCACCTTTATTTTTAGAACTTTTCATTAAATGTTATGAAAAAGGAGTTTGGTCTTAATTAGCCCTGGGGAACCCTGAGATAATAGGGGGTGGGGTTCCCCTATTCAGAACTTTCATCTGTTATCTAGACTAGAGAGAAGCTACGTGTGTGTGTGTGTGTGTGTGTGTGTGTGTGTGTGTGTGTATATATATATATACACACACACACACACATATATATATACATACACACACACACAGTGACTTTGTATATAACTGTATTATAGGGTTAGTGGCTTTTATCCTGTATTAGTGACCTCTAGTGGCACAGTGTGGTACTGTTCTTTTGGTTAATAGCTGATACATTGAACCCATCAGCTAATTATTGGGGACAATAAAACACCACAGGAGACGGTTTAAACTTGTTCCAAAGTCGCTGTATTTAGGGTGAAAGAATAAAAATTACATTATACACACGGAACTGTCGAGTTACAAGGCAAAATAAATGTCTGTGAGGGGGCCGGATGGGAGGAGAGACGGGAATAGTGCAAATAGAGGGGGATGTCGTAGCACATAAGAGGCACGTAACAAGCACCGGGCAGTGAACCCCACGCGTTTCGAGGTGCAGTGACAGTCCTTAATGTTACCGTCTTGTATCACACTGGAGATTTTCCGTGCTCAATTCTAAAACTGGACTCCAGAACTGTAAAGATTGACTTGTGGAACTACAAGTCCCAGCATGCCTTTTTACTATGTCAACTCTTCGCTAGACCAACTTCATAACAAACCCCCAACCTCCCAGAAAGATCATAAACACCACAAAACCTGTGCCTGCCCCTTTAAGACCCCCCCCTCACCACTGATACATAGTGTCACTGCCGGTTTTACATATTTCGGATCGGCTGATTGCAGAAGTCCTCACACCGGTCACGCGGCCGCCTCATAAAAAGGCCGATATATAAACATTATGCGAGACAAATACACAACGCAGAGAAAAGAGGAGACGTATACGAGGCCGGGACTGGCGGGAAACATTCTATTTGCCTTTACGATGCTCCTCACGCCTAGTAGGCGAATCTCCGGTCCTGGGGGTAGCCCAGCTTGTCCAGACTGGGGTTGATTGCGTACTGGATCATGGGGGGAGGTCCGCACATTAGTATCAGGACGTCGTCCCCGGGGGGAGGCATGAAGGCTTTTACCATATCCTCATTGACAAAGCCCTGGCTGTAATCCCAGTCTACAGAAAAAGACACAATCACAGATCATAATCATTTTATGCCCCCTAGTGGTGGGGGAGGAAATTACACCTGTGATGAATGAAAAGTTCTGAAAAACTTTTTGGGGGGGGGGGGGGGGGGATTATTATTTTTTCTACACCAGTTTCCTAACTAAGAAAAGTTGTCTAAGCCTCGAAAGTCACAATTTGCCCAAAAACAGGTGTCAATTATAGCGCAAATCTCATACCTGGCGTAGATTTTACTTTCTGCACCTGTTAATAAATTACGCGCTTTTTATTCCAGCGCTACCTACATTAAGACTTGCATCTGAAACCCCAGACTTCATGAATTCCCTCCTTTGTGTTTCAATTGCTCCTTTTAAAGATCTCTGCTTTCAGTCAGTGAATTGGAATATCTTAAGGCTAAAACCCTGTCCTCACCTATTACTTCTCACAGCTGTGTTTGTTACAATTGCATCCAGTCTAGACGCTTCTCTGTGAGCTAAACCCATCAGCAGCACATATCACTCTCCTGTCCTGAAAGTTTGTTACAATGTATCAGTGCAGGCAGAATGTATCAGTCTGGAGTCCAGGCTCCTTATCCCACAGACTATGATCTAGACAGGATGGAATTTTAGCAAACTTTGTTTGGATGGATTTTAATATAAAAATGTTCCAATTCACTGACTGCAAGCAGAGATTTTGAAAATGGTGAGAAATTTAAACAAAAAAAAGCTAAAAAATAAATACACACATCAAATGTGGGGTTCAGAAGACATTAAAATAAGGCGACTTACTCTCGGGCGCTCGGTCCAGGGTGTACCACAGCTTGAAGCTGGGATAGTTTGCCCGGATCTCCTCCAGCTCCTCTCGTAGCAGAATGTCCTTCTCAGCCTGAAGGAAGAAAACCAATCTGAATAAGACTTTATGTAGATGAGCGAGCAGGTAGGTTGTGAATATCCTGGGCACCATGGGCTACATAAGCAAATTAGTTACATCCAGAGCTGCATTCAAAATTCTGCATATCAAAGTGTCAATGATGTGACCTAACAACTTCTGTTATAACAGATCCCACAATGCACCACATTCTGGGAACAGCAAGCCAGGAGAATTCTGAATGCAGCTCTGGCTGTAGATAGAGTACGGCAGGAACAGTCTTATGCCCAAATACACAACGTTATATAACGAGCTACACTGAGAAACGTCACTATGCCTTTAAGAGCCTCACTGCCATGGTCAAGGATGGAACATGCCACCAAGATCCGTCAACTTCTTACATGCACATATAGGGGGCGCTGCACAGGTGCTGGTCTCAATTGAAGCCAAACGGCCCCCATTTGGCCAGTAGTCACAGCAGGGCCCCCATATTCTCCTCCCGACAGCAAAGTCAGGACACCCCATACACTTTAGGTGGCTGAATCTGACGATTTCAGTGGAATCGGCCGACTCATCTCATGTGTATGGGCACCTTCACCCGTCGCCATACCTACCTGGTTAGCGAAGAGCAGATAGCAGACCGTCGGATCGTCTTTGTCCTTCGTGATGGCGCGGATGAGCTGGAGCATCGGGGTGATCCCTGCAGAGAGAACACGACAGTCATCGCCCCCTGCTGGTGGTCTGAGCGCGAGGGTCAAACTAAGACTCGGGCCAGACACTAACCCCCCCCCCCAATCACAGCGAGTCACATGACACTTAGAGAGAAATTGATGTTCAACTTTTGCCAATTTTTGGCTGTTCAAAAAAAAAAAAAAAAAAACGTTTAAAATATTCAAGGGAAACAGAATAAGGTGAAGTGCGACCGTAGACGTTATACTGGACGGGAGAGGCCGACGACCACCATTACGACCGTACCTAAGGGGCTTTGTTTTTCAATCCTCACCTTTTTTTTTTTTTTTTAGATTTAACCCCTTCCTGCTGCAGCTATTTTTTCCTTTCTGTCTTCCTAAGGGTCAGTTCACATGGAGTTGACACGTTTTTTTTGACGTGGAAACCGCGAGCAAAAAGCAGCAACATGCCCCATCTTCGGGCATTTACGTCTCTGACCTCCCATTGACATCAATGAGAGGCAGAGAGAGCGCATTTCGCAGCCTTTTTGCGAGTGTCGCTCAATGGGCGCGAGTGAAAAACAGCGAAAAACGCTGCAAACGGCGTGCAAAAAAAAAAACAAAAACTGTGCCATAACTTTTTTTTTTTTGCAGGACGAGTCGTGGTCTTTAATGGCGACATAAAATGTAATGAGAATTTAAAAAAAATTAAAAAAAAAAGAAGTCTTAATTGTTGCTTCCTTCTGGGTGCAGTTTCCTTATTTTGCAGGAAGGGGTTAAACCCTGCGGGACCGTCAGTGTCAAACATCTACACAGCGCGGCCACCGACTGGAGTCCCGAGCACCACCGGGAACAATCCGGAGCTGTAACAGCAGGTGGGAGGACTACAACGCTCAGCATGCGGACGCTGCCCCCATCATTGTACCTGTCCCGCCGGCGATCAGTCCCAGCTGCTTCACTTTCTTTGTCACCGCAGGAGATTTCTTGTCCGGACGGATTTGGAAGGTTCCTTGAAAGAGGAAAAAAAAAACTATTTAGGGTTCGAAACGAGTCTGCGCAGCGGCAAAACTACAACTACCAGCCCGCGGCTTTCAGGAGACGTTGGGAGTTGTAGTTACGGGGGTGATAACAGCGAGAAAAACTACAATGTATATTATAAATCCAGACTGGTGAAACAGCCGCAATATTTACCCTTCTCCGTGTAGGTCAGCAGCCCGCTGGGTCCCCTGAAGTCGATGGTCTCCCCAACTCTCAGCCCTTCTAAGTATTGAGACATTTTGCCGCCCTCCGGAAATTTGGGGTGAACGTCTTTAAAGTAAATCTGTAATAAAATGATCAAAAAACCAACAAAATTCATTCACTTGGGGGAGGAGCTACGCCGCCGATCCTGCCACGTGACAGCCCACGTACCTTAACCACCAAATCCACAAATCCTTTATCATCGTCGCTTGAGACCGGAGTGTACGGCCTGACAACCAGGTTCCCGTCTATCCGGGCTGATAGGTAAATGTGTTGTCCTGTGAAGAAGAACCAGAAGTCATTGGGGGTGGAGAGGGGGGGGGGGGGGTCACGTACGACAGATTGTGGGTAGCCCGACAGGTTCACGCAAGGCTAGATGGGCGAAAGCGGTTAAATGGCGCCATATTTTCCAACACACTTACGCCATTTTCAGTCACCTTGATCAGAATTAACGGACTCTAATATTCTTACCAATGGGGAGACCCAGGATGTGGTCGGGAGACGGCAGCGCAAAGCGGAACCTGCGGGTGTCATGGCTGATGACCTGAGAGGAGACATCGAGGGTAGAGAATAAACCGGTCACGTAAATGGCGACAACATTTCTCTGCGCTGTACAAAAATAGCACCTAATGGGGGGGGGGGGGTCACAAACGTATTCTGCGGCGTCAGGCAGATCGAGATAGATATATATATATAGATATATCTAATTCCATGCACTACAGCACTGTCCATCCTAATCCTCCTGGTTCATGAATAAAACACCAGAGCTGCAGTGCAGACTGACACCAGTAAGACAAATCCTTGTGTAGGTTTTTGAATTCTTTACATTTTGTGACACCGGGGCCCACATCAGTCTGATCGGCCTCAGGTCGACCACCGCGCTCTATAAAGCGGCGCAGCATCTCGCTCCGGCCATCGTCCCGCTCAAGCGACCAGCGCCATTAGGAACTTACCTCTTTGTCAACGAGCCTCAGCGGGTATTTGACATCCGCGCTCTCCAAGGTGATGGCCGGAGCAGATTTCCCGAAGATCCTTCTGAATATTGCGAAGACGATGAAGAAGGGGTACCCCGCGATCCTCCCCAGCTGAAAGAGAACGGCACGGTTAACCATAATGTACAAAACAACCGCTCAACAACGGTATAGAAACCCGCGAGAGGGAAGGGCTGTCCCCATATACAGGAGATAAGCGACATGACCAGACGAGGGGGGGGGGGGGTAATACTTTCCGACAGCCGACGTTCAGTATGTGTACAGTCATTTATTTAACTACGATAAAAGGAGGACCCCGCCCCATGACGAGCAGCACCGGCGCCTGATTTAGACGGGAAATTTCCACCTACATTCCGGGTATATTTAGATGCAGAGTCAGCGCTGGACGTCCTGGATTATAAATAATTCACCGTTATATCCTCAGCTATTGTAGAGAGACCGATGTACAGTGATTACTTATCCTGTATTATACTCCAGAGCTGCACTCACTATTCTGCTGGTGGAGTCACTGTGTACATACATTACATTACTTATCCTGTACTGATCCTGAGTTACATCCTGTATTCTACTCCAGAGCTGCACTCACTATTCTGCTGGTGGAGTCACTGTGTACATACATTACATCACGTATCCTGTACTGATCCTGAGTTATATCCTGTATTATACTCCAGAGCTGCACTCACTATTCTGCTGGTGGAGTCACTGTGTACATACATTACATTACTTATCCTGTACTGATCCTGAGTTACATCCTGTATTCTACTCCAGAGCTGCACTCACTATTCTGCTGGTGGAGTCACTGTGTACATACATTACATCACGTATCCTGTACTGATCCTGAGTTACATCCTGTATTATACCCCAGAGCTGCACTCACTATTCTGCTGGTGGAGTCACTGTGTACATATATTACATATCCTGTACTGATCCTGAGTTATATCCTGTATTATACTCCAGAGCTGCACTCACTATTCTGCTGGTGGAGTCACTGTCTACATACATTACATTACTTATCCTGTACTGATCCTGAGTTACACCCTGTATTATACTCCAGAGCTGCACTCACTATTCTGCTGGTGGAGTCACTGTGTACATACATTACATTACTTATCCTGTACTGATCCTGAGTTACATCCTGTATTATACTCCAGAGCTGCACTCACTATTCTGCTGGTGGAGTCACTGTGTACATACATTACATTACTTATCCTGTACTGATCCTGAGTTATATCCTGTATTATACTCCAGAGCTGCACTCACTATTCTGCTGGTGGAGTCACTGTGTACATACATTACATTACTTATCCTGTACTGATCCTGAGTTACATCCTGTATTATACTCCAGAGCTGCACTCACTATTCTGCTGGTGGAGTCACTGTGTACATACATTACATTACTTATCCTGCACTGATCCTGAGATATATCCTGTATTATACTCCAGAGCTGCACTCACTATTCTGCTGGTGGAGTCACTGTGTACATACATTACATTACTTATCCTGTACTGATCCTGAGTTACATCCTGTATTATACTCCAGAGCTGCACTCACTATTCTGCTGGTGGAGTCACTGTGTACATACATTACATTACTGATCCTGAGTTATATCCTGTATTATACTCCAGAGCTGCACTCACTATTCTGCTGGTGGAGTCACTGTGTACATACATTACTTATCCTGTACTGATCCTGAGTTACATCCTGTATTATACTCCAGCGCTGCACTCACTATTCTGCTGGTGGAGTCACTGTGTACATACATTACATTACTTATCCTGTACTGATCCTGAGTTACATCCTGTATTATACTCCAGAGCTGCACTCACTATTCTGCTGGTGGAGTCACTGTGTACATACATTACATTACTTATCCTGTACTGATCCTGAGTTACATCCTGTATTATACTCCAGAGCTGCACTCACTATTCTGCTGGTGGAGTCACTGTGTACATACATTACATTACTTATCCTGTACTGGTCCTGAGTTACATCCTGTATTATACTCCAGAGCTGCACTCACTAGTCTGCTGGTGATTACTAGGAACAGCTCTAAAGTAAGCAAAATTGTGAAAACCCGATGTGTGGGGATCTAGCGGTGATAACGAGGGGGGCAACTCCCTATATTTTGGTGTATTGGAGCTCAGATGTTTCCATGTGACGTCTCGGGATCTGTCCGGCCTCTTGTATTAGTCACCACTGACCCCCCCCCCCAGAGACTGCACATTTCTCAGTCAGGGCCGTCCTCGATGTAGAAACCATGTGCTGGCACTGATGCTTATGGGAGGGGGAACTTATGGCACGTGATGGGGACACTTTACCATTATGGGGCCCTGTACTTATTGTGGGGTTCACAGGCACTGACTAATGAGGGCAGATATATGTATGTACAGGAGGGTTCCGCTACAATGTTCTCTATATATGGGACCCCCTAGAATCTTTTTATAAGAACAGCAGGGAAGACTCATGTGACACTTTGGGCTCTGCTGAATGGCTGACCATTCACAAAGAGGAGGGGCTTAAAGGACCAGCTACTCCCTGACTGGCAAGTTCTTTTTCACACCACGGATTGAAATCCACATTTCGGAACATGCTGCGGATTTCTCAATGACATAAACGGACGGCGGATTAGGGGGTTTAACGTAGATTTCAGAATTAAATCCGCGCCAAATCCTGGACATGTGAACGAAGGCCGAGTCCGCACGTCGCAGACTTTTTCCGTCGTGGATCTCAGAGCAAATCCCAGTGAGATCTCCCGCATTCCGCGCAGGTTTAGGATTAAAGCGCCGGGCACAAGACGGTAAAATATGCAGCTCCGCGTAGATCTTTTTCCACTACACGTGGACGGTTTTTCGATTATTGACCTTTACCCCATTCCATCTACCTTCGGGGCTTCGGTCAGATACGGATGACAATACCAGAAACAATAGCGCATTAAACCACGGACACCATGACGGAAACCCAACGGAACTTATTAGAGTCAAAGGCGTTCCGTCAGATGCCGCGGATATTCGTCATAAGACAGAACCGGCGGTTCCGGTATTTGTTGTTTTGCTCCTCTGATGATGGAGAACAAAGGAAACACGACACAAGTGTGAACAGTCCCCGACACGATCACCACCCCAGACCTATATATGTCCAGACAAGATCCTGGGACAGCGCCCGTTATCCTGGGACCGTCAGAATCGGAGATCAGCGCGACCTTCCCCCCAATTACCGAGGACGCAGCCAACAACGAAGGGTCGACCTTGTGAAATGTGGAATTTAACCCAAATTATTAGGCTACGTTCACACAGGGCGGATACGCTACGCAAAAGTGCACGTTGTATCCGCCCCGGGAGATCCGGACAAAAACAACGCAATTTCTCAGTACAATAAATAACGGCGTTAGAAACTACAGCTCGCAAAAAAAAAAAAAAAAAAGACCTCACACGTCTAGATCTCTGGAAGAAAAAAATTAAATAAACGGTTATGGCTCCTGGAGGGCGGGGAGGAAAAACCGAAAAAACGGCTGCGGTGGGAAGGGGTTAAGAAATGAAATCTGAGCTCTGATTGGTTGCTACGGTTCCACTAATAGACGGTTTTAATAAATTGAGGCTGTAACAGGCTCTTTGTGTTTCAATTACTCACCATTTCAAGATCTCTGCTAGTAGTCAGTGAATGGGAACATTCTTGTTTAGGTCCAGAGGCTGAAAACCTGTACAGACCTAAAAACTACTCACAGCTGAGGGTTTGTTCTGCGGCTGTGGATCGGAAACAGTAGAACTGGCAGCTGTAAGGATAAGAGCGCGTTCACACAGGGCGGATACACTGCGTACAAGAACACAGCGTATACACCCCGGACGCCGCAGGGAATTCCGTACCAAGAACCGCACCAATAATTCCCGGCCCGGTTCTTAGGCACAGACACCTACACGTAGCGATACAGAAAGGTGTCCGCGGCTAATAGAACCGGGCAGGTCCGTAATTGCGGAGTTATTTTACGGTCGTGTGCACGGGATCTTATGCTGCGGATTTTCCACAATGAAATACGTGGCGGGAGTTCTGCAGTGTTTACGCTACGTGTGGACGCGCAATTATTGTTCTCAACACCAAGAACGAAGCGTCGCCGCGACACGATCTGAATATGCGAACGACGATCCTCAACCCCCGCTCATGTGACAGCCCCCCCCCCCAATGTACTACTGGTCCCAGCACCGGGGGGGGGGCTGACTTCCCGCTCAGCTGCTTAATGACACACTTAGACACCAACCCCCACAAATAATTTTTATTATGGAGTACCCCTTTAAGTGCATGTAAAATCCTGGGGGGGGTCATAATCATCATATAGGGGGAACACATACAGACGCCAGGCTCCACTACAATCCTCTAATATACACTAGAAAGTATAGGCCCCCTCTCCCCCATTCTCATTAGTGGGTTTAGGGTCGGGGACACATTCCAGACAACTCCACCCAACACCCGAACTGGAGCCCCCGCGGTAATGAGGTTTTCAGATGCCGTTTTTCCGCAGCATCTGAACAGAAACTTACACTTCAGCCAGTTGTCATATCACAGGGAGGGCACGCGGCTATATACAAGGTCACAGGGGGGGGGGGGGGCTATACAGTATATAGAGAAACATTGGGTATGATAGAACAGGGTTTAAAGTGACCACTGCCCCCATCGGATGACACCGGGTAACTTTGCTCAGTGGCCACTCTAATTACATGACAACCCAAAGTTATGGTATTGCCAGAAACGCAGGATATAGCCGCTGCAGAACCTCTTGTGAACACAGCGGTCACTCATTGATGCGTCTGCAAACAATACCGAGCAGGGCAGATATTATGATCTCCCAGAGCGAAGGATCCCAGGGCCGTCACACCCATCCAGGCCCAGAAGCGGAGGGCAGCCCGCGGGAATGTGTCATCCCATGCTGTGTCATTCCTCCCGGTTCCAGCCCCCCACACGCCGCAGTACCGGCTTACCGTGCTGATCTGCGCCCCCATGTGGCCGGGTGATGTGCGGCGACAACTCTCGGGAACGACACAAAGTTGCAACTGAACGTTCTAAAGTACAATGCGGCCGAGATGACAGTCTGGCCACGCCCACAGCTGCCTGATTAGTTCCGCGCGCTGCCAATCATAACACACGCTGCGCTGTCAAGCCTCAACTCCGCCCAACTTAGAAAGGGACTCCTCCTTCTAACTGCGCAGGGATTGGCCCCAGGAGCTGTCAGTCATTACCACACCCTGGTATCATCTGTTGATGGGCGGGTACAGTGTGCGCTCTGTGATTGGATAATCGGACCGTCTTCATCTAGCGGCTCGGGATTACTTTGGCAGAAGTCATCGGGACTCTGAGGACCGGAGAAAGAGATCGTCATGGCCGCCAGGTAAGAAGCAGCCCTGTATGTCGTGTAGTTCCGCACCGGACACGCTGGTCGTACTTCTGATGTGGAACTACAACTCCTTCCAGATTACCTTGGTTGCAAAGGCATCATGGGACTTGTAGTTCCATGTAAAGCGCCACTGATTGGTTAGGATTTCTTGTCTCCAACCTGTAAATCTCCAGCTGTTATAAAACTACAACTCCCAGCATGTCCTCACACCCTAATGCTAGGGGTTGTAGTTTTGCAGAAGCTGACGAGTCCCAAGTTGACTGCATGGATTGCAAGCTCTTGGAACCAGATGCATGGGGCAGACTATATATATATATCCTGCAGTTGGAGGGAGACTCTTGAGCGATCCCTCCATCCTCCCAATACAAGTGGTGAAGAGAATCGTCCCCTTTAAATTAAGACATCACTGATAAACCTAACACCCCCCCCCCCCCCCCATGACCTCCCAATGGTGGGGGGTGAAATGTTCCCTGTACTCCCCATTTCCACTGTATTGCGCCACTTCTGTCCCCTTACATCCCTCTGTTAGCTCCTCTGGTCGGGCAAACCTCTCCCCAGCGTAATATCTGGAGCATTGTGGGGGCTTCTAGCCGTATCATCCCTCACACCGATCCGTCCGCCCCCCTTAATACAGACGTGTCGTGCTCTAATATTACAGAGCGATGTCTCTTTAACAA
Source organism: Rhinoderma darwinii (assembly GCF_050947455.1). NCBI lineage: Eukaryota > Metazoa > Chordata > Amphibia > Anura > Rhinodermatidae > Rhinoderma > Rhinoderma darwinii. Next base: position 6,037,574 of record NC_134689.1, on the reverse strand, counting down.
AATGGTAAGTTTCGTTTCTGCTGGGAGCCGTAGGCAGCCACCTAGGGCACAATGGGTAAGGGCGGGCACAATGGGTTTTAGGTTTCCTTCTATACCCAATTGTCTGCGCAGATGTGAATGCTCAGCAGAGCTGAATGTGCGCGTTATTTGAGGTGTCGCAGCTGATAACTGCGAGCTGAGCGACTGTCCGTCACAAGTTATCCTGACAAACTTTAGGGACGTGGGGGGAGGGGTGATTTCTGAAATCCCAGCCTTGGGCACCGTGGCCCTTGTCCCACTCCCGGAGGTGAGGACTGCACTGATCAGGTCCCGCTGAGAGATTCCTGCAGAATTCAGACGCTCCCCTCCCCCGGGGCGATTAACAATATTTATTACATATACCACAAAGCGCTCCGGACTGAGGGGAGCGGGGGGCTTAAAGGGCCGGTCACCTCTCCTGACATGTCGGTTCTAGTAAATACTTGTATGAAATAACCATTCTGGAACATCTTTTCTTAGAACTCTACATTCTCCTGTTCCTCTGTTATTACTCCTGGAAATTTATGAATAAATTGACAACTGGGTGTTAGCAGTTGAGGGGGTCTCCCTACAGACTGACACTGTCCAATCAGTGCTGACAGAGTAAAACTGTAGGGACACGCCCATTTGACAAGGTGAATGGTAACACCCAGTTGTTTGTTTATACATTTCTAGGAGTAACAATAGAGGAACAGCACAACGTGGAATATTAAGAAAAAAATGCTCAAATTGTTATTACTTGGGGGACACACGGATTTACTGTAACGGACGTGTCAGGAGAGCGGACCGGATCTCTTTAATAGGGCGATATGTGTGGATGGAATAGCGGAGAGGACCAGACTGTTAAATATAGAGGCCTCCAGTAAAGAAACCTACACTGCACGGTATACGCTTCTTTATAATAGTCTACTAGCGCCGTATCCCACTATATACTTCTACACGCCGCAGCCTTCACACCGGCACTGACGTTATGTGAACAGAGGCTTATAGCAATCAATGCGGCCCCAGGGTTAAATGTCAAGTTCAGCTCTGCTACATTTGTACATAGATTGTCACACCGATCTGGTCTCTATTCAGGACGCTTTGTACATTAGTTGATTGGTTGGCAGCGCGGTACTAAACCATTGATCGCTGTAAAGCTGGTGACCAAATAATCGTATCCCCTGGACACGCTCCAAAACTACCATCACAGCATAGTGCCGGGGTGTAGTGTGCCGACATGAGGAGCAAATCCATGACCGATGCAGACGTCAATCTCTGTATATAGGAAGTGCACCGAAGTCCCCTCCACACCTGCTGATCTGGGGAGGGGGATTAGATGCCTACCACATGATAGAATCTTGTCTACCCACAGTCACCACTAGGAGGAGCTCACTACATACAGACATATACAGCTCCTATAGCGTAACATAATAACATTCTGCTGCCTGCAACCACCACTAGAGGGAGCTCACTACATACAGATATCATGTAACTATAGGAGCTGTATATAACATTTTGCTGCCTGCAGCTACCACTAGGGGGAGCTCACTACATACAGATATATACAGCTCCCATAGAGTTACATTATCACATTCTGCAGCCTGCAGCCACCACTAGAGGGAGCTCACTACATACAGATACATACAGCTCCCATAGAGTTACATGATAATATTCTGCTGCCTGCAGCCACCACTAGGGGGAGCTCACTACATACAGATACATACAGCTCCCATAGAGTTACATGATCACATTCTGCTGCCTGCAGCCACCACTAGGGGAGCTCACTACATACAGATATATACATCTCCCATAGAGTTACATGATAAGATTCTGCTGTCTGCAGCCACCACTAGAGGGAGCTCACTACATAGAGATACATACAGCTCCCATAGAGTTACATGATAATATTCTGCTACCTGCAGCCACCATTAGGGGGAGCTCACTACATACAGATACATACAGCTCCCATAGAGTTACATGATGACATTCTGCTGCCTGCAGCTACCACTAGGGGGAGCTCACTACATACAGATATATACAGCTCCCATAGAGTTACATGATAATATTCTGCTGCCTGCAGCCACCACTAGGGGGAGCTCACCACATACAGATATATACATCTCCCATAGAGTTACATGATAAGATTCTGCTGTCTGCAGCCACCACTAGAGGGAGCCCACTACATAGAGATATATATATATATATATATATATATACAGTCACCACTAGGGGAGCTCACTACATAGAGATATATATATATATATACAGTCACCACTAGGGGAGCTCACTACATACAGATATATACAGCTCCCATTGTAGTCAATAATAACTTGTTATGCATTAAGCTCTGCTACTCCCCCTAGTGGTTACATCCATGTTCTGCCTCTATCTCCAATTAACCATCATTTTCCACCATTATGGGCCACCACGTCCACGGATCTGCAGTTTTTGTACACCCGGCAGGGTGTGTGATGATGCTGGGTTCTCCCTTCCCCCGGTTTGGGTGAGATTCATTGACACGGCTCGGCCGATATCAGATTGAAACCAGTTTGTTTACTATAGACTGACGACGGACCAGACCGGTCTAGGGAGGTGCAGCTGCATTCATAGGGATGACTTTGTATAGGTGGTGGGTGGGTGGCAGCGTGCGGCTGTGGTTATGTGCGTGTCTGCCACTCCTTGATTGTCACCAAGTAACAGCGCCCCCCATCCCCCAACCCTTCCTGTCACATGTTTAGTGAAAGTCATTCCTGTAGTTTGGTGTTTTGCTTCTTAAAGGAGAACGTCTTGCGGATCTGTTTAGTAAAGTCCATTTAGCTTGTTTTAACAATGTAATTTATGCCTGTGTCCCCATGACAACACTTCCTGTCTCTAAGAGCTCATGGGCATCCCAGCAAGTTTCAATAAAGGACTCTATCAGAGCGGTCACCACATCCAGTTTAAAACTGTGCCGTACTATATATCTATCTATATACTGTATATCCATCCACAATGGCGTGTTACACAATGGAAATTCATGATGTGTAAAAGCCGAAATCCAGCTTCTCCAGCGACTCTACTGTCTGTATCCTGCAACGTCAGCGCGATTACCCCCGTTATATACCAGACAGACAATCACGGCTTTATGACCAATTAGATTGTTGGCTCCAGCGAGCTGATCCGATTCGCCGCTCGTGGGGCTTCTCCATTGTTATTTGTCTCGCCATCAGTTACATTCGATATCTGAGGTTTGTCGGCACCTTCTGATAAATGAACCTTCTGCCAACTTTAGTTTGATTGACTTTTAGTAATGATCGCTTGTTTTCAGTGACAGACTATAAAATAAAGTTTTACTTCGCAAAATTCTATTCTTGTTTGTGTTGTCAAAGCCCCTCCCCTTATCACGTCTCTTTAATGGAACGGGGTCAGGGAGACTTCTGGGACCACAAAAGTAGTCGTAGTCCCACCCAGCACCCAAATATAACCAGCGCTAGAGTGTAGAGTGTTTATTTTAGAGAAATCTCTTTGAGAATGGAATAAGTTCGATGTAACGTTACTGCGTTCAGCGTGTGAGCAGCTCCGACAACAACTTATGTTCTTCACAGAGGCAACGTCAATCATGAACTCTCCAAACTGTTCAATCAGCTGTGGGACGCCGACGTGAATCGAATGTCTCCTGGAAAAGATTACCGCATCTCCCTGCAGGTAAAGATTGTAACTACTATAATACTGCTCCTATATACAAGAATATAACTACTATAATACTGCTCCTATATACAAGAATATAACTACTATAATACTGCCCCTATATACAAGAATATAACTACTATAATACTGCCCCTATATACAAGAATATAACTACTATAATACTGCACCCTATATACAAGAATATAACTACTATAATACTGCCCTTATATACAAGAATATAACTACTATAATACTGCCCCTATATACAAGAATATAACTACTATAATACTGCCCCTATATACAAGAATATAACTACTATAATACTGCTCCTATATACAAGAATATAACTACTATAATACTGCTCCTATATACAAGAATATAACTACTATAATACTGCTCCTATATACAAGAATATAACTACTATAATACTGCTCCTATATACAAGAATATAACTACTATCATACTGCTCCCTATATACAAGAATATAACTACTATAGTACTGCTCCTATATGCAGGAATATAACTACTATAATACTGCTCCTATATTCAAGAATATAACTACTATAATACTGCCCCTATATACAAGAATATAACTACTATAATACTGCTCCTATATACAAGAATATAACTACTATAATACTGCTCCTATATACAAGAATATAACTACTATAATACTGCCCCTTATATACAAGAATATAACTACTATAATACTGCCCCTATATACAAGAATATAACTACTATAATACTGCCCCCTATATACAAGAATATAACTACTATAATACTGCCCCCTATGTATAAGAATATAACTACTATAATACTGCCTCCTTTATACAAGAATATAACTACTATAATACTGCCCCCTATATACAAGAATATAACTACTATAATACTGCTCCCCATATACAAGAATATAACTACTATAATACTGCCCCCTATATACAAGAATATAACTACTATAATACTGCTCCTATATACAAGAATATAACTACTATAATACTACCCCTATATACAAGAATATAACTACTATAATACTGCTCCTATATACAAGAATATAACTACTATAATACTGCTCCTATATACAAGAATATAACTACTATAATACTGCCCCTATATACAAGAATGTACCTACTATAATACTGCTCCTATATACAAGAATATAACTACTATAATACTGCCTCCTATATACAAGAATATAACTACTATAATACTGCTCCTATATACAAGAATATAACTACTATAATACTGCCCCCTATATACCAGAATATAACTACTATAATACTGCCCCTATATACAAGAATATAACTACTATAATACTGCCCCTATATACAAGAATATAACTACTATAATACTGCCCCCTATATACAAGAATATAACTACTATAATACTGCCCCTATATACAAGAATATAACTACTATAATATTACCCCTATATACAAGAATATAACTACTATAATACTGCTCCTATATACAGGAATATAACTACTATAATACTGCCCCTATACACAAGAATATAACTACTATAATACTGCTCCTATATACAAGAATATAACTACTATAATACTGCTCCTATATACAAGATTATAACTACTATAATACTGCCCCTATATACAAGAATATAACTACTATAATACTGCCCCTATATACAAGATTATAACTACTATAATACTGCCCTCTATGTACAAGAATATAACTACTATAATACTGTCCCTATATACAAGATTATAACTACTATAATACTGCCCTCTATGTACAAGAATATAACTACTATAATACTGCTCCTGTATACAAGAATATAACTACTATAATACTGCCCCCTATATACAAGAATATAACTACTATAATACTGCTCCTATATACAAGAATATAACTACTATAATACTGCTCCTATATACAAGAATATAACTACTATAATACTGCCCCCTATATACAAGAATATAACTACTATAATACTGCTCCTATATACAAGAATATAACTACTATAATACTGCTCCTATATACAAGAATATAACTACTATAATACTGCCTCCTATATACAAGAATATAACTACTATAATACTGCTCCTATATACAAGAATATAACTACTATAATACTGTCCCTATATACAAGATTATAACTACTATAATACTACTCCTATATACAAGAATATAACTACTATAATACTGCCCCTATATACAAGAATATAACTACTATAATACTGCCCCCTATATACAAGAATATAACTACTATAATACTGCTCCCTATATACAAGAATATAACTACTATAAGGCTGGGTTCACACGAGCACATTAACGTCCGTAATGGACGGACGTATTTCGGGCGGAAGTCCCGGACCGAAGTCAGTGCAGGGAGCCGGGCTCCTAGCATCATAGTTATGTACGATGCTAGTAGTCCCTGCCTCTCTGCAGGACAACTGTCCCGTACTGTAATCATGATTACAGTACGGGACAGTAGTTCCACGGAGAGGCAGGGACTCCTAGCATCGTACATAACTATGATGCTAGGAGCCCGGCTCCCTGCACTGACTTCGGTCCGGGACTTCCGCCCGAAATACGTCCGTCCATTACGGACGTTAATGTGCTCGTGTGAACCCAGCCTTATACTGCCCCTATATACAAGAATATAACTACTATAATACTGCCCCTATATACAAGAATATAACTACTCTAATACTGCACCCTATATACAAGAATATAACTACTATAATACTGCCCCCTATATACAAGAATATAACTGCTATAATACCGCTCCTATATACAAGAATATAACTACTCTAATACTGCACCTATATACAAGAATATAACTGCTATAATACCGCTCCTATATACAAGAATATAACTACTATAATACTGCCCCCTATATACAAGAATATAACTACTATAATACTGCTCCTATATACAAGAATATAACTACTATAATACTGCCCCTATATACAAGAATATAACTACTATAATACTGCACCCTATATACAAGAATATAACTAATATAATACTGCCCCCTATATACAAGAATATATCTACTATAATACTGCCCCTATATACAAGAATATAACTACTATAATACTGCTCCTATATACAGGAATATAACTACTATATTACTGCCCCTATATACAAGAATATAACTACTATAATACTGCTCCTATATACAAGAATATAACTACTATAATACTGCCCCCTATATACAAGAATATAACTACTATAATACTGCCCCCTATATACAAGAATATAACTACTATAATACTGCCCCCTATATACAGGAATATAACTACTATAATACTGCCCCCTATATACAAGAATATAACTACTATAATACTGCCCCCTATATATAAGAATATAACTACTATAATACTGCCCCCTATATATAAGAATATAACTAATATAATACTGCCCCCTATATACAAGAATATAACTACTATAATACTGCCCCTATATACAAGAATAGAATTACTATAATACTGCCCCCTATATACAAGAATATAACTACTATAATACTGCCCCTATATACAAGAATATAACTACTATAATACTGCTCCTATATACAAGAATATAACTACTATAATACTGCCCCTATATACAAGAATATAACTACTATAATACTACCTCTATACACAAGAATATAACGACTATAATACTGCCTCCTATATACAAGAATATAACTACTATAATACTGCCCCTATATACAAGAATATAACTACTATAATACTGCCCCCATATACAAGAATATAACTACTATAATACTGCTCCTATATACAAGAATATAACTACTATAATACTGCCCCTATATACAAGAATATAACTATTATAATACTGTCCCCTATATACAAGAATATAACTACTATAATACTGCCTCCTATATACAAGAATATAACTACTATAATACTGCCCCTATATACAAGAATATAACTACTATAATACTGCCCCTATATACAAGAATATAACTACTATAATACTGCTCGTATATACAAGAATATAACTACTATAATACTGCCCCTATATACAAGAATATAACTACTATAATACTGCCTCCTATATACAAGAATATAACTACTATAATACTGCCCCCTATATACAAGAATATAACTACTATAATACTGCCCCCTATATACAAGAATATAACTACTATAATACTGCCTCCTATATACAAGAATATAACTACTATAATACTGCCCCTATATACAAGAATATAACTACTATAATACTGCCTCCTATATACAAGAATATAACTACTATAATACTGCCCCCTATATACAAGAATATAACTACTATAATACTGCCCCTATATACAAGAATATAACTACTATAATACTGCCCCTATATACAAGAATATAACTACTATAATACTGCTCGTATATACAAGAATATAACTACTATAATACTGCCCCTATATACAAGAATATAACTACTATAATACTGCCTCCTATATACAAGAATATAACTACTATAATACTGCCCCCTATATACAAGAATATAACTACTATAATACTGCCCCCTATATACAAGAATATAACTACTATAATACTGCTCCTATATACAAGAATATAACTACTATAATACTGCCCCTATATACAAGAATATAACTATTATAATACTGTCCCCTATATACAAGAATATAACTACTATAATACTGCCTCCTATATACAAGAATATAACTACTATAATACTGCCCCTATATACAAGAATATAACTACTATAATACTGCCCCTATATACAAGAATATAACTACTATAATACTGCTCGTATATACAAGAATATAACTACTATAATACTGCCCCCTATATACAAGAATATAACTACTATAATACTGCTCCCTATATACAAGAATATAACTACTATAATACTGCTCGTATATACAAGAATATAACTACTATAATACTGCCTCCTATATACAAGAATATAACTACTATAATACTGCTCGTATATACAAGAATATAACTACTATAATACTGTCCGCTATATACAAGAATATGACTACTATAATAATGCCCCCTATATACAAGAATATAACTACTATAATACTGCCCCTATATACAAGAATATAACTACTATAATACTGCTCCTATATACAAGAATATAACTACTATAATACTGCCTCCTATATACAAGAATATAACTACTATAATACTGCCTCCTATATACAAGAATATAACTACTATAATACTGCCCCTATATACAAGACTATAACTACTATAATACTGCTCCTATATGCAAGAATATAACTACTATAATACTGCCCCCTATATACCAGAATATAACTACTATAATACTGCCCCTATATACAAGAATATAACTACTATAATACTGCCCCTATATACAAGAATATAACTACTATAATACTGCCCCCTATATACAAGAATATAACTACTATAATACTGCCCCTATATACAAGAATATAACTACTATAATATTACCCCTATATACAAGAATATAACTACTATAATACTGCTCCTATATACAGGAATATAACGACTATAATACTGCTCCTGTATACAAGAATATAACTACTATAATACTGCCCCCTATATACAAGAATATAACTACTATAATACTGCCCCTATATACAAGAATATAACTACTATAATACTGTCCGCTATATACAAGAATATGACTACTATAATAATGCCCCCTATATACAAGAATATAACTACTATAATACTGCCCCTATATACAAGAATATAACTACTATAATACTGCTCCTATATACAAGAATATAACTACTATAATACTGCTCCTATATACAAGAATATAACTACTATAATACTGCCCCTATACACAAGAATATAACTACTATAATACTGCTCCTATATACAAGAATATAACTACTATAATACTGCCCCTATACACAAGAATATAACTACTATAATACTGCTCCTATATACAAGAATATAACTACTATAATACTGCTCCTATATACAAGATTATAACTACTATAATACTGCCCCTATATACAAGAATATAACTACTATAATACTGCCCCTATATACAAGATTATAACTACTATAATACTGCCCTCTATGTACAAGAATATAACTACTATAATACTGTCCCTATATACAAGATTATAACTACTATAATACTGCCCTCTATGTACAAGAATATAACTACTATAATACTGCCCCCTATATACAAGAATATAACTACTATAATACTGCTCCTATATACAAGAATATAACTACTATAATACTGCTCCTATATACAAGAATATAACTACTATAATACTGCCCCCTATATACAAGAATATAACTACTATAATACTGCTCCTATATACAAGAATATAACTACTATAATACTGCTCCTATATACAAGAATATAACTACTATAATACTGCCTCCTATATACAAGAATATAACTACTATAATACTGCTCCTATATACAAGAATATAACTACTATAATACTGTCCCTATATACAAGATTATAACTACTATAATACTACTCCTATATACAAGAATATAACTACTATAATACTGCCCCCTATATACAAGAATATAACTACTATAATACTGCCCCCTATATACAAGAATATAACTACTATAATACTGCTCGCTATATACAAGAATATAACTACTATAATACTGCTCGCTATATACAAGAATATAACTACTATAATACTGCTCCTATATACAAGAATATAACTACTATAAGGCTGGGTTCACACGAGCACATTAACGTCCGTAATGGACGGACGTATTTCGGGCGGAAGTCCCGGACCGAAGTCAGTGCAGGGAGCCGGGCTCCTAGCATCATAGTTATGTACGATGCTAGTAGTCCCTGCCTCTCTGCAGGACAACTGTCCCGTACTGTAATCATGATTACAGTACGGGACAGTAGTTCCTCGGAGAGGCAGGGACTCCTAGCATCGTACATAACTATGATGCTAGGAGCCCGGCTCCCTGCACTGACTTCGGTCCGGGACTTCCGCCCGAAATACGTCCGTCCATTACGGACGTTAATGTGCTCGTGTGAACCCAGCCTTATACTGCCCCTATATACAAGAATATAACTACTATAATACTGCCCCTATATACAAGAATATAACTACTCTAATACTGCACCCTATATACAAGAATATAACTACTATAATACTGCCCCTATATACAAGAATATAACTACTATAATACTGCTCGTATATACAAGAATATAACTACTATATACTGCTCCTATATACAAGAATATAACTACTATAATACTGCTCCTATATACAATAATATAACTACTATAATACTGCTCCCTATATACAAGAATATAACTACTATAATACTGCCCCCTATATACAAGAATATAACTACTATAATACTGCCCCCTATATACAAGAATATAATTACTATAATACTGCCCCCTATATACAAGAATATAACTACTATAATACTGCTCCCTATATACAAGAATATAACTACTATAATACTGCTCGTATATACAAGAATATAACTACTATAATACTGCCCCCTATATACAAGAATATAACTACTATAATACTGCCCCCTATATACAAGAATATAATTACTATAATACTGCCCCCTATATACAAGAATATAACTACTATAATACTGCCCCCTATATACAAGAATATAACTACTATAATACTGCTCCTATATACAAGAATATAACTACTATAATACTGCTCCTATATACAAGAATATAACTACTATAATACTGCTCGTATATACAAGAATATAACTACTATAATACTGCCCCTATATACAAGAATATAACTGCTATAATACTGCCCCCTATATACAAGAATATAACTGCTATAATACTGCCCCCTATATACAAGAATATAACTACTATAATACTGCCTCCTATATACAAGAATATAACTACTATAATACTGCCCCTATATACAAGAATATATCTACTATAATACTGCCCCTATATACAAGAATATATCTACTATAATACTGCTCCTATATACAAGAATATAACTACTATAATACTGCCCCCTATATACAAGAATATAACTACTATAATACTGCTCCCTATATACAAGAATATAACTACTATAATACTGCCCCTATATACAAGAATATAACTACTATAATACTGCTCGTATATACAAGAATATAACTACTATATACTGCTCCTATATACAAGAATATAACTACTATAATACTGCTCCTATATACAATAATATAACTACTATAATACTGCTCCCTATATACAAGAATATAACTACTATAATACTGCCCCCTATATACAAGAATATAACTACTATAATACTGCCCCCTATATACAAGAATATAATTACTATAATACTGCCCCCTATATACAAGAATATAACTACTATAATACTGCCCCCTATATACAAGAATATAACTACTATAATACTGCTCCCTATATACAAGAATATAACTACTATAATACTGCTCGTATATACAAGAATATAACTACTATAATACTGCCTCCTATATACAAGAATATAACTACTATAATACTGCTCGTATATACAAGAATATAACTACTATAATACTGCTCGTATATACAAGAATATAACTACTATAATACTGCCCCCTATATACAAGAATATAACTACTATAATACTGCCCCCTATATACAAGAATATAATTACTATAATACTGCCCCCTATATGCAAGAATATAACTACTATAATACTGCCCCCTATATACAAGAATATAACTACTATAATACTGCTCCTATATACAAGAATATAACTACTATAATACTGCCCCCTATATACAAGAATATAACTACTATAATACTGCTCGTATATACAAGAATATAACTACTATAATACTGCCCCTATATACAAGAATATAACTGCTATAATACTGCCCCCTATATACAAGAATATAACTACTATAATACTGCCTCCTATATACAAGAATATAACTACTATAATACTGCCCCTATATACAAGAATATATCTACTATAATACTGCCCCTATATACAAGAATATATCTACTATAATACTGCTCCTATATACAAGAATATAACTACTATAATACTGCCCCCTATATACAAGAATATAACTACTATAATACTGCTCCTATATACAAGAATATAACTACTATAATACTGCCCCTATATACAAGAATATAACTACTATAATACTGCTTCTATATACAAGAATATAACTACTATAATACTGCCCCCTATATACAAGAATATAACTACTATAATACTACTCGTATATACAAGAATATAACTACTATAATACTGCTCGTATATACAAGAATATAACTACTATAATACTGCCCCTATATACAAGAATATAACTACTATAATACTGCCCCCTATATACAAGAATATAACTACTATAATTATTGTATATAGGGAGCAGTATTATAGTAGTTATATTCTTGTATATAGGTGGCAGTATTATAGTAATTATATTCTTGTGTATAGGAGCAGTATTATAGTAGTTATATTCTTGTATATATGGGGCAGTATTATAGTAGTTATATTCTTGTATATAGGGGGCAGTATTATAGTAGTTATATTCCTGTATATAGGGGGCAGTATTATAGTAGTTATATTCTTGTATATAGGAGCAGTATTATAGCAGTTATATTCTTGTATATGGGGGCAGTATTATAGCAGTTATATTCTTGTATATAGGGGAGGTATTATAGTAGTTATATTCTTGTATATAGGGGAGGTATTATAGTAGTTATATTCTTGTATATAGGGGGCAGTATTATAGTAGTTATATTCTTGTATATAGGGGCAGTATTATAGTAGTTATATTCTTGTATATAGGGGGCAGTATTATAGTAGTTATATTCTTGTATATAGGGGGCAGTATTATAGTAGTTATATTCTTGTATATAGGGGGCAGTATTATAGTAGTTATATTCTTGTATATAGGGGCAGTATTATAGTAGTTATATTCTTGGGGGCAGTATTATAGTAGTTATAATCTTGTATATAGGGGACAGTATTATAGTAGTTATATTCTTGTATATAGGGGGCAGTATTATAGTAGTTATATTCTTGTATATAGGGGACAGAATTATAGTAGTTATATTCTTGTATATAGGAGGCAGTATTATAGTAGTTATATTCTTGTATATATAGGGCAGTATTATAGTAGTTATATTCTTGTATATAGGGGGTAGTATTATAGTAGTTATATTCCTGTATATAGGGGCAGTATTATAGTAGTTATATTCTTGTATATAGGGGGCAGTATTATAGTAGTTATATTCTTGTATATAGGGGGCAGTATTATAGTAGTTATATTCTTGTTTATAGGAGGCAGTATTACAGTAGTTATATTCTTGTATATAGAGCAGTATTATAGTAGTTATATTCTTGTATATAGGGGGCAGTATTATAGTAGTTATATTCTTGTATATAGGGGGCAGTATTATAGTAGCTATATTCTTGTATATAGGGGCAGTATTATAGTAGTTATATTCTTGTATATAGGAGCAGTATTATAGTAGTTATATTCTTGTATATAGGAGCAGTATTATAGTAGTTATATTCTTGTATATAGGGAGCAGTATTATAGTAGTTATATTCTTGTACATAGGGAGCAGTATTATAGTAGTTATATTCTTGTATATAGGAGCAGTATTATAGTAGTTATATTCTTGTATATAGGGGCAGTATTATAGTAGTTATATTCTTGTATATAGGGGGCATTATTATAGTAGTCATATTCTTGTATATAGCGGACAGTATTATAGTAGTTATATTCTTGTATATAGGGGGCAGTATTATAGTAGTTATATTCTTGTATATAGGGGCAGTATTATAGTAGTTATATTCTTGTATATAGGGAGCAGTATTATAGTAGTTATATTCTTGTATATAGGGGCAGTATTATAGTAGTTATATTCTTGTATATGGGAGCAGTATTATAGTAGTTATATTCTTGTATATAGGGGGCAGTATTATAGTAGTTATATTCTTGTATATAGGGGGCAGTATTATAGTAGTTATATTCTTGTATATAGGGGCAGTATTATAGTAGTTATATTCTTGTATATAGGGGGCAGTATTATAGTAGTTTATATTCTTGTATATGGGAGCAGTATTATAGTAGTTATATTCTTGTATATAGGGGGCAGTATTATAGTAGTTTATATTCTTGTATATGGGAGCAGTATTATAGTAGTTATATTCTTGTATATAGGGGGCAGTATTATAGTAGTTATTCTTGTATATAGGGGGCAGTATTATAGTAGTTATATTCTTGTATATAGGGGCAGTATTATAGTAGTTATATTCTTGTATATAGGGAGCAGTATTATAGTAGTTATATTCTTGTATATAGTGGTAGTATTATAGTAGTTATATTCTTGTATATAGGAGCAGTATTATAGTAGTTATATTCTTGTATATAGGGAGCAGTATTATAGTAGTTATATTCTTGTATATAGTGGTAGTATTATAGTAGTTATATTCTTGTATATAGGAGCAGTATTAGGGTATGTTCACACGAGGGCGTCCGTTACGGCTGAAATTACGGGGATGTTTCAGCCTGAAAACATCCCCGTAATTTCAGCCGTACCGGCATGTGCAGGCGCTTGAACGCCGCGTCAATTACGGGCGTAATTAGCGCTGCTATTCATTGGAGTCAATGAATAACGGCTCTAATTACGGCCAAAGAAGTGACAGGTCACTTCTTTGACGCGGGCGTCTATTTACGCGCCGTCTTTTGACAGCGGCGCGTAAATATACGCCTCGTGTGAACAGACAAACGTCTGCCCATTGCTTTCAATGGGCAGATGTTTGTCAGCGCTATTGAGGCGCTATTTTCGGGCGTAATTCGGGGCAAAAACGCCCGATTTACGTCCGTAAATAGGCCGTGTGAACATACCCTAATAGTAGTTATATTCTTGTATATAGGGGCAGTATTATAGTAGTTATATTCTTGTATATAGGGGCAGTATTATAGTAGTTATATTCTTGTATATAGGGGCAGTATTATAGTAGTTATATTCTTGTATATAGGGGTCAGTATTATAGTAGTTATATTCCTGTCTATAGGGGGCAGTATTATAGTAGTTATATTCTTGTATATAGGGAGCAGTATTATAGTAGTTATATTCTTGTATATAGGGGGCAGTATTATAGTAGTTATATTCTTGTATATAGGGAGCAGTATTATAGTAGTTATATTCTTGTATATAGGAGCAGTATTATAGTAGTTATATTCTTGTATATAGGAGCAGTATTATAGTAGTTATATTCTTGTATATAGGGGGCAGTATTATAGTAGTTATATTCTTGTATATAGGAGCAGTATTATAGTAGTTATATTCTTGTATATAGGAGCAGTATTATAGTAGTTATATTCTTGTATATAGGGGGCAATATTATAGTAGTTATATTCTTGTATATAGGGGCAGTATTATAGTAGTTATATTCTTGTATATAGGTGCAGTATTATAGTAGTTATATTCTTGTATATAGGAGCAGTATTATAGTAGTTATATTCTTGTATATAGGGGCAGTATTATAGTAGTTATATTCTTGTATATAGGGGCAGTATTATAGTAGTTATATTCTTGTATATAGGGGCAGTATTATAGTAGTTATATTCTTGTATATAGGGGTCAGTATATAGTAGTTATATTCTTGTATATAGGAGCAGTATTATAGTAGTTATATTCTTGTATATAGGGAGCAGTATTATAGTAGTTATTTTCTTGTATATAGGGGGCAGTATTATAGTAGTTATATTCTTGTATATAGGGGGCAGTATTCTAGTAGTTATATTCTTGTATATAGGGAGCAGTATTATAGTAGTTATATTCTTGTATATAGGGGGCAGTATTCTAGTAGTTAATTCTTGTATATAGGGGCAGTATTATAGTAGTTATATTATTGTATATAGGAGGCAGTATTATAGTAGTTATATTTTTGTATATAGGGGCAGTATTATAGTAGTTATATTCTTGTATATAGGAGGCAGTATTATAGTAGTTATATTCTTGTATATAGGGTCAGTATTATAGTAGTTATATTCTTGTATATAGGGAGCAGTATTATAGTAGTTATTTTCTTGTATATAGGGGCAGTATTATAGTAGTTATATTCTTGTATATAGGGGGCAGTATTATAGTAGTTATATTTTTGTATATAGGAGCAGTATTATAGTAGTTATATTCTTGTATATAGGAGGCAGTATTATAGTAGTTATTTTCTTGTATATAGGGGGCAGTATTATAGTAGTTATATTCTTGTATATAGGGGCAGTATTATAGTAGTTATATTCTTGTATATAGGGGCAGTATTATAGTAGTTATATTCTTGTATATATGAGTAGTATTATAGTAGTTATATTCTTGTATATAGGGGCAGTATTATATTAGTTATATTCTTGTATATAGGGGCAGTATTATAGTAGTTATATTCTTGTATATAGGGGCAGTATTATAGTAGTTATATTCTTGTATATAGGGGCAGTATTATAGTAGTTATAGTCTTGTATATAGGAGCAGTATTATAGTAGTTATATTCTTGTATATAAGAGCAGTATTATAGTAGTTATATTCTTGTATATAGGGGCAGTATTATAGTAGTTATATTCCTGTATATAGGAGCAGTATTATAGTAGTTATATTCTTGTATATAGGGGGCAGTATTATAGTAGTTATTTTCTTGTATATAGGGGGCAGTATTCTAACTAGTATAGTCTTGAATCCTCCTTTGTGTTTTTCTCACCTCTGTGCCCTCCGCTCTGTAGGGGAAGGCCGGGTATGTACCAGCGGGCAGTAACCAGGCTAGAGACAGTGCCCGTTGTCCGCTCTTCCAGTTTGTTGATGAGGAGAAACTGAAGAGTATAAAGACATTTGCAGGTAAGTGATCGCTGTACATTGAGGGTCGGGGGCTGGATATCGGGGGACGGGTGAGGACGACATTTATGGAATATTTACGTAGTCCTTCTTTTAGGGTTTCTATCGGGGGAGCAGTCATGTAGAGAATTAGTATATCGTACGGCGCCCCCTGAGGAACATGATAGCACGAAATTGACATCTTTTTCCAGCCGGAGCTGCGGGAATTGTTACTAGACAGGATCTTGTTCAAACAGAAACTCCAATTCTAAAGAGTTAAGCAAACAAATCCCAGAGATCCGGACTCTGATCTTCTATATAAGACGTCTCCTACCTGGACTATGGGTCCTGAGTATTCTCATTAGCCCCTCAGCGCGGTACTTTTGGTCTCGGCATGTCGAATGCTGCCCAGAGCCGTCCCTGTCCTAATCTGTGCGAAATTCTGAGCAACTCTATTACAGAGTACCATTATGTATTATACTCCAGTCGCATCTAAAGCTGCACAAAAAAATCATACTACTTTCCTGGGTTAAAAGCATCGAAGGCTACACAGATTAACGGCTTTTAGGTCCTGTCCTGTTCACACAGATTTTTGGCGATTTTTTTTTTTTTTTTTTTTTTTTTTTTTACACGGAATCCGTGCCAAAAAACGCCCAAAACCACTTCCATTGGTTTTAATGGGAGGTGGAGGCGTTTTATTCCCGCTCGCGGGGGGGGGGGGAAAGCTACATGCTTTTTCTTCCCGCGGTTCTGTCTCTGACCTCTCATTGAAATCAATGGCAGGCAGAGAAAGCTATTTTCGTAGTGTTTTTTTTTTTGCCCGCGGCGCTCAATGGATGCAGCCGAAAAACACAGCAAGAAAGTTCCAGCGGGTCAAAATCTGCCTCAAAATTCCTGAAGTAATTTTGAGGCAGATTTTTTTTCTACCTGCAAAAAACTCCCGTGTGAACATGGCCTAAAACCAAACCTGTCTATACAGAGTTACCTGCTGTATCACTGTGTGCTGTTTTCCTCCTTTATCAGCCAACCTTGTTCCTATTGTAGCTGGATTCAGGGATTACTCCAGATACAGGACTCTTTATAAAGCAGCTATAGAGCTATCATTTTATCACTGAGTCACCCAGACTTCATAGAAATGCATAGCCCCTTCTCTCTCCTCCCCTTTCTTTCTCCTCCGGTTTGGTTTGACACTAAATTCATGCAGCACTAGAAGTCCGAAGCTGTAGATTCACTTTAAGATTTCTACAGAGCGTAAAGAAACAGTTAAATAGGGAATTATTTTTTGGAATGCAGCTTTGGATGTGACTGGAGTTTAAGCCTTATACAAGATGGTTAAAGCAAATCACTTCCATATTTAACAACATTTTACATATAACGGTATATAGAAAAGTGAAATAATTTAAAACGTTTCTGATCCCTTTTTATTTGGGTTGATGTGAAACTTCCCCTTTAAATTCTGTTCTTTAGCTCCGCCTCCTATACATATAATATAGGACCATTCTAAACTGCTATATTCCCACCTATTGTGGTCTCTACCGTAAATAATGTCTGCAAATCTCTACACCCCCTCCCCCATTCAGCCTTCATTTCTCTTCTCGACAACTACGAGATGTCCACCGGGGTCGCCGAAGTCGTGACTGCAGAAGAAAAAGCCGAAATGAACCGGTTCCTCGATGCCATCCTGGAAACAAAAGTGATGAAGGTGAAGAGGATCGTACAATGAAAAGTTCTGCAACTTTCTAATAGACTTTTTGTATTTTAAATTCTTCACCATTTTCAAAATCTCTGCTTGCTGTCAGTAAATGAAAACAATATTTTAACCAGTAGAGAACTTATGCTTCTGACAGCTGAGGTTTTGTTACACTTGTATCCAGGCTGGACAATCCTCAGTAAGAAAACACTAAGGCAGCACAAACCTTTTTCCTGTCCTGATAGTTTGTTACAATGGATCAGTGCAGGGAAAATTTATCAATCGGGTTTAGATCAGAGGATTGTCTAGACTGGATACAATTGTATCAAACCTTCAGCTGTGAGAAGTATTGGTCAGGATGGGTTTTCAGGTTTTGGATGTAAATAAGAATGACCGCAAGCAGAGATCTTGAAAATGATAAGGAATTGAAATACAGTGTATTAGAAAGATTAAGACTTTTAGGGACTGTAGTATTGATGGCCGTCAATATCTGGTGGGGGTCCGACTCCACAAACTATGTAAGGAATTGTATCTGGTAAACAAAGTGTACGCAGCACTCGCTGCAGCGCCGTGACTTCTTCATTCTGCTGATCGGCGGTGGGGATTTCAGGAGTCGGACCCCAGCCAATCAGATAACGATGGCTTATCCTTACGATAGATCAGCAATATTATAGTCCAGGTAAACCCCCTTTAATTATTTATATAACAGGATGGCCCCTTTAATTATTATAATTGCCCTGATAAATGGGGAGGCGGCTAAGTTTAACTCTTTGTGTTGCAGATTGCTCATGAATATCTTGTCAGGAAAAATCAGGCTAAACCGAATCTGAAAGACTTTAAATCTCAGTTATACAACATCTGGTTCCAGCTGTACAATCGGGAGGCGGGGAAGGGGTGAGTACTGGCCGCGGGGACCCCAAAGAGGGGTAACACCCAAAATGCCGACCCATGTTCATAAACCTGTTTTTTTGTTTTTTTTGCGCCTGCAGGGAATTTTTAAGTGGAAAATGCTATAAAGGGGTTGAATACTTTTTGCAATTCCTGTGATTCTCAGACGGAGTCCTATTTACTATGAGGTTGTGATTTACTTTATCAGTTTGTTGCCCGGGCAATGATTTTGGGGTCCCCGGCTCCTTACAGAGGGTCAGTGTACACAAACACCCAGTCCATTCAGCCGGAGTCCCCTACATCTCCGCTTACGGACCATGTTGCTAAAGTAAGTACACCCTGAACCTCTATCTGAATGAATGCTACTTACTAAAAGTATTCAACCCCCTATAGAGTTTTTCACAACAAAAATTCCAGTAAACTTAAGTCCTGGAGTCGTCCTCTTCAGTCGTATTGATACAAATTTCGCCATTATATCAGGGACCGGGTGGGGGAGCGGTAATAGCGGCCATCTTGGTTGTCACCCAGATTCCTAGAAACCAATATAGCCAAGAATATAGTTTAAGAGAACAGGACGACTCCAGGTGAAATAGTAGCTGGTCTAAAATTTGGATGAGAATGCGGGGGCTGTTTTTTATTTTTTTTTTGTTTTGTTTTTTTGTAATATTTTTATTTTTTTCCGTAGTCCGGATTCCTGCGGCTTCGAGCACGTGTTTGTGGGCGAGTCGAAACGTGGGCAGGAGATTATGGGACTCCACAACTGGGTCCAGTTCTACCTTCAGGAGAAGAGGAACAACATAGACTATAAAGGGTTTGTGGCCCGCCAGTATAAGAGCCGGGTAAGGGCAAAGATATATTAACCTGTATATTAGTGACTAGACTGGGGATCCACTGATCTGTTTACCTAATCGCAGGGGGGAGGGGGGGGCATCCACTCCGGAGGCATGATGGGACGGATGTCACAGATCCAAGGTTATTTTTGGCTTTTTTTTTGTTTTTATTTTTTTTTAAACCAAGCTCTAAAATGACCCTTTAAAGGAACACTCCATACTAAATTCATAAACTGTGTTCTGCCTAGTAAGGGGCAGAGCATGACCAAGAGATTAACTGTGTCATGCTCCGCCCCCTCAGGCCCTGCACTAGGCAGAACACAATGTATCCACTGTCCCTGGAGTGTTCCTTAAATGTTATTTTATTTATAATTAATATGTTTGGGAGTCCATGGTCGATATGGGTCTATATTCCTTTAATTCACTTCAACTTGAAGCCCCTAATAAAATGCCCTTTAAGGTTTGTGGTGGCAAAATCCCGGCATTGGGTGACACAGACCTGGCCACGTATTTTATATATGGGTTAAAAAATATAATTATCCCCCCCCAATAAAATATTCGTAAACCTTTTGTAGTCTTTCTGCTGTCGGGCTGGGGGACAACCAATATGGCTGCCGTCACAAGCTCCGGCAGGGGTTGTCACTCAGCTTTCCAGGAGCCCTGAATGGCACATCTGGTGCGTTATGGGAAATGCACAGCTAGGTAAGTCTGCCTATCAGGATCCTAGGAGAGCTGACTGACCATGTAGTAGTGGTCTTCTTGGTTGTCACCCAGCTTTCCAGGAACGGGAGACGGTCTCATGGATTTGTAATGTCGACCTCTTCTCCAGCCTGATGAAGACGACCAAGTGTTGAACCTGCAGTTCAGCTGGAAGGACATGGTGAAGCCGGTGGGGAGCAGCTTCATCGGGGTCAGCCCGGAGTACGAAGTCGCCGTCTACACCATCGTCTTCCTGATGTCCCAGGAGAAGACCAGCAAAGAGGTTGTCAGGGTGGAGGAGTACGAGCTGCAGCTGGTTGTCAATCGTCACGGCCGTTATATCGGGACCGCCTACCCCGCCCTGCTGAGCAGCAACAACCCCGATCTATACTGAGCGCCGGTCACCTGCTGCCCCCTAGTGTCGGCTCACATTTCTGCAACTTTCTAATAGACTTTAAGGTTCCATTCCCCACCATTTTCAAGATATCTGCTTGCTGGCAGTGAACAGATTTATGTTATTTCTTACATCCAGATATTGAAAACCTGTTCTGACCTAATACATCTCACAGCTGAGGGTTTGTTACAGTTGTGTCTAGACAAAGGACTCCAGACTAATACATCTTAGGCGCTGTTCACATCTGTGTCGTGGCTTCCGTTCTACCAGATCTGTCATTGGATATCAATGGTGGCCAACCGACCTCTTTGGGGTCCGACGTGGTGTCCATTGTTTTAGTAGCGCATTTCCTTCCGTTACATCTGACTGAATTGGCAATGCAAATGTGAACAGAGCCTTACCTGCACTGATACACTGTAACAAACAAATCAGGATAGGAGAAAGATCTGTGTGGATTGTCTAGACTGGATACAATTGTAACAAACCCTCAGTTGGGAGAAGTATGAGGTTTGTACAGGTTTTCAGCCTCTGGTTTTAACCAAGGATGTTCCCATTTACTGACAGCAAGCAGAGATCTTGAAAAAGGATGAGGAATTGAAACACAAAGTATAATAGAAAGTTGCTGGACTTTTTATCGTACTAGAATTAGGCATTATTTACATAAAACTGGGCGATTCCTTTAATACAATGTAGCAATTCTGCAATAAGAGGGTCTCCAGGATTGTGGCCTCCGCCCGCGCGCTGCAGGAACCCGATCAGGACCGAGCACCACCTCCACCAGTCTATTCCCTGGACAGGTTGGGGTGCTCCCTCGTGATGACGTCGCCCATAAAGTCCTGATCGTTCGCTGTGGTACGCGGCCCGAAGCCTCGATAATGAAGCCCCTCATTTGCATACAGATTTACATTTTATTTTGTGTCTTTGCAGACAAATTCCCAAAAATCCTTTTTACTTGAGTCCTAAAAATGTGTCGCTTTCTCTTTAAATCTCTTATCCCTCTGCTGCGTTGCTCTGGGAGAAAAGCCTCTCTGCCTGTGTCCATGTGACAACACTTCCTGGCCCTGTGACCAGCGTTATAGAAACACTGTGTCTCCGGACCAATCAGAATCCGGCTCTTTTTAAAAAAAAAAGTCCTACCAGAGGTAAAGAAATAAAAGCTGACTTCAGATGAGTCCCTATGATAACACTGAACTGTCAGAGCACAGGGAGGCCGGAAGTGTTGTCATGGGAAACCAAACCTTTCACATTGTGCCTTCGTTTTTAGCATTTCATGGTAATATTTCTTGCACTGTGGATGTTTTTATCATTTCAAGTTTCCTCTCACGTTGTTCTGGCTGCAACTCCCACTGAAATAAAGGGAAACTGGGGGAGGCAGAATCTCCGGTCCCGGCTCCCAGAATGCACGTGGGCTGTCATGTGGTCGTTCCTACATTTCGTTAGACTTGGAGGAGAGGGTAGAGATATATGTATGTGGATGGGTGACTGAGTGAAATTGCTCTCCATATCCTCCATAATGGCTGCAATGTCCAGTCACAGTAGGAAGAGCAGCTCTGGAGGACATAATTCTGCTCAAATAAGACCCATACCTGTCTAGCTTGTGTGTCAGTCTTCACTGCAGTTCTGGTATTCTATTCATGGAGCAGGAAGAACAATGTATTGCCCACATAAGAAAGTCTATGGAACTGTTCTGCAGTGCACGGCATTGTGGGAAAACAATGGGCAGAACTGGCATCTATGGGCGCTCCTGGTCTAGATTTCTGTTGCAGACACGTTCATCCACCAAAGGAATTCTAAGCTTTTTACTGTGAAAAAGTTGTTTTTCCTTTTCAAAGTAATAAAATTCATGTGAAGTATCGTTATCGCTGTATTTTATAATACGACCGCAACATCTGTACGGACTGGTCACTGTGAGTGTGGTGACTGCTTATGAACACTGGAGGGAGCTATTGCTCCCTGTCATGGTTTATCCGTCTACAAGGAAGATTAGATTAACTATTTGTATATAAAATAGTCCGATGCATATGAGGGACCCATAGTGTGATACAAAACGGTGGCTGAAAGATGTAATACTATCACTGGCCACCGGAGGTCACTGCAGAGTAGTTGGAATAGTGTAATGCCTTCAATGCATACAGTAGATGGAAGTGGTGCTACTCTGTTACTGGCCACTAGAGGTCACTGCAGACTGTAGATGGAAGTGGTGCTACACTTACTGGCCACTAGAGGTCACTGAATACAATAGATTTAAGTGGTGCTAGAAGCCACTACAGGTGGCAGATGGGGGCATTGTCACCGATCACTGAAGGTCAAGGCAGACCGTAGATGGAAGTGGCGTTACATACTTGCTGGCCATTAGAAATGGCAGATGTAAGAATGTGTTATATTATCTGTGGCCACAAGAGGACACTGCATAGTTGGAAGAGAGTAATGTTGTCAATGACCACTAGAGGTCACAGGAGAGTAGTTGAGAGAACGTTATGCTACTACTGACCACTAGAGGTCACAGGAGATTAGCTGGCGGAGTGTTATGCTACCTTTTGGCCACTAGGAGTCCCTGCAGTATAGCCAGCAATTTGTATACATTGTACAATATTGATGTTGCAAATTGAAAATCTAACAACATAAACTCCTAAAAGTTTAGAACCCTGCAGGCTAAAGCTCCTCTACAACAGTGTCCACATGACAACACTTCCTGGCTGCTCCGGCCGTTCATTCTCATCATAGGGATAATGTGTAAATCCAAGTCTGATCACCATCTGCATCAATGTCCCCACATCTACACACAACTACCAGCATTCAAGTCAGAGTGGATGGTGATGGTTGTGTTTTCAGGTCTCTATGACAACACTGCACGGACCACAAATGAGAAGGTGACATCCGAATCTGTCAGTGCTTCAGGCCTGTAACTTCATGTGATATGGGCAACTGCTCCGGGACAGACACCGCACTCGTCTTTCGTCCCTTTTATGGCCGCAATTTTGGATGTGCGAAACTTTAGGAATGAAAAATTCACAGCCCCAAAAAAACTTTTCATTTGAGTTTGACATTTATCTCTTTACATTACATTGTATTATCTTACGTTACATTGACCTTCCTCGCTGCCGGTGGCGACCTTTCGTGAAATGACGATCTTTACGTTCCAATCACAAGGTCAGACCCAAAAAATCTTCGTCATTCTGTCGTCTGCGGAAGTAACTTGAGTGATGATATCCGAGTTGCGCCTTCTTAAAGGGGACTTGTCACATGCCATGATAATTGTGAGCTAGGGGGCGCAATTGTGTCTCTAGCTTGACGCATAAGCCCCTCCCCTCTGTAAACCACCTTCGCCAAACAACCGAGCTGAGGAGGATTCTTAAGGCCAAAGAATTAAGAAGAGCTCTGTTTCTTAGTACATAGGGGGCAGCATCCGAGTCTTTTTCTGGCCTCTTGATTGGCACTTGCAGGGGCCATTTACTGGGTACAGTTGTGCCCACGTGTTCAGCTTTGATAGGACGTTGTATCGATCCTCTAATCTATAGTGAGTTTATTCTGGGGACAGTCTCCCTTTAAGGATATTGGAAAACACCCATTTTTATACAAGGCCCATCATAATTTTCAGCCCTGACTTTCAGTAATCCTGCACAAACCTGTTCCCGATACTGCGTCGTAAAACCCCGTGTGTAGTCGAATCCTGCAGTCACGTATTACTCTCTAGGTTATCAAAAAGCGGATGGAGTAACACATGGCTGCGGGATCAGACTACACAGGGCTTGTTTGTAGTCTGTAACCATGGAGACACATAGGTCTGTATAGGAGCTGTACATGGATTTTTTTTTTTATCAAGACTTTTTGCAAAGCTGCTTCATTATAGATTTAGCATTCAATAAAAAAAGTTATGTGCAAAAGTCTACACACCCTGTATAGCGACTCTGTCTCTGCGCACAGACTATAAGAGGTCTTATATACCAGGGCGGGAGAAGTCACCGGGCCCCGTCACCTTCCAGAATCTGTGATGCAGTTGTGGCCTGACACACGCTCATACACATTTACATACAGTGC
Organism: Rhinoderma darwinii; assembly: GCF_050947455.1. Taxonomy (NCBI): domain Eukaryota; kingdom Metazoa; phylum Chordata; class Amphibia; order Anura; family Rhinodermatidae; genus Rhinoderma; species Rhinoderma darwinii. The sequence continues at coordinate 6,011,626 of NC_134689.1, read as the reverse complement.
TTGTAAAAAGTATTCACACCCACGGACGTTGAGTCAGCAGGAATTCATTAGGCAATATAAATAATTGAGATAAGAACCGTTCACACTAAGGCGATCATTGACACCTCCCTACAGGCCATGCAGGTTGCATAGTAATGAGACGGCCACCAAGAAACCTATGACAACTCTGACTGTTACCATGGCTGATACCAGAGAGAAAAAAAAAACCTGATATTGTATCTTGCCTAGAAGATAAATCTGGAGGAATCTTCATGCCGCTGGCCCTGGACGGCTTGTGATGGTAGAGGGTAAAATAAATGCAGCGAAATCTAATTCAATATTGGTGAAAACCTGCTGCAGTCTGCAAGAGAACTGCCATTGGGAAGGTCTACGGTTAGGCAAGACCACAATTCCAAATATAAAGGCAGAAGGATTGCCCTCTTATACCAACATCCCGCAGCAGCTATGTCCTTGAAGGGACAATTATCCCCTTATTTTCCGTTGGCACGTGGCATCGGGGGAGGGTGTCCGATATCACCGCTGTTATTTGCTCTTGCACTAGAGCCATTGGTCAATCTACTCAGAAGTGATGAGGTCTATAGGGGGCGCCGCGTGGCTCTGGAGAACACCGTCCGGCTCTATACACCGATGATGAGGTTATTTATGGCCGATCTGGATACGTCACTAGATGTCCCCCCATAGAAGTCCTAGGGTGGGCTCAACGGTGTCGGGCCTGAGGGTGGTCTATAGGTTTAATATCTTGTAGTTAATGTCACTAGACCAGAGTCGGATATGGACGTCGAGCCTTCACTCCTCTAAATAAATTCAGGATCTGGTTGGCTCTGCCTCTATCGGTATTAGGCCGCATCAACCGCATAAAAATGGCATCCAACCCAAACGTTTGTATTCCCGCCTGCGCATATGTCCTTCTTTAAAGCCGTGGATTCTCCGATTATCACGTCTATATGCGGCTCTTCTACATCCAAATTGCAATTAGCTAAACTGCAAAGGCCTAAAGATGTGGTGGGTACGGCCCGCGCTGACCTTCACCTGTACTATTTAGCGGGACAACCTACATATCTGAATTCATGGGTGTCCCATGAGGGACCGAAGGGCCGAGAGACCCTAGATGCCGTCTTATGAGAGTCCCTGCCAATTCACAAAGCGTCTCGTAAAGTTTGACGGTAGGGACATGTCCAGATCTTCTTACCCTTTAATATTCATTATCAGATCACAGATCGCAGGGGGTTTGATCTCCTCCATTTATGGATCATTCAGATGAGCGTGTAAGTCGTACGTGTGGTGGACGTTAAAACAACGGCCATCACACGGACTCATGTATTTCAATGGGGCCGTTCATACGGCCATTGTTTCAATGGAGGGTGTGAAGGGTCCGTGAAAATATAGGACTCCACTCTATGAGGGTCTTTGATAACACGTTCCGCACGGGTCCACCTCGGATGTGAAAAATAGCAGTTTTTCACGTCCGAAGTTGCCCATGCTCATGTGAATGTAGCCTTACTCAAACCTTCTACCCGCAAAGGAAAACAGACCCGCTTTCCTAGCTACGGATCGATGGAAGGAGCGGATGATGGATGGAAGGAGCGGATGATGGATGGTAGGAGCGGATGATGGATGGAAGGAGCGGATGATGGATGGAAGGAGCAGATGATGGATGGTAGGAGCGGATGATGGATGGATGGAAGGAGCGGATGATGGATGGAAGGAGCGGATGATGGAAGGAAGGAGCGGATGATGGATGGAAGGAGCGGATGATGGATGGAAGGAGCGGATGATGGATGGAAGGAGCGGATTGCATCCCTGGGTGACGGGTCCAGTTTGAACCTCTTGGAATCCCATAGATTTGCTTCACAAGCCATTAACAATAATAACAAACTCCTACAACTTTATCCATCAGAGTTATCTCCCCCCCCCCCCCCCAATCCGACTCCACAAAACGGGTAGAATGGCAACTCCCCAGTGTCCTAGAGGCTCACACAGTCCCGCAGACGTCCAACACATGATATGGGACTGTCGCGTTATACAGGACTTTTGTACCGAAGTCACGAACCCGTTACAAATATTAAGTGTCCCAGTGGCATTGGATCCGGGGCTCTGTTTGTTTGGGTTGGTAGAGGAGGGTCTCTGCCCTCACCGCACTCCTATCTGTATTAGGGGAACGTTGTTTATGGCCAAGAAGACAATAGTCCTTAGGCCCCATGCACACGACCGTAGATTTCTTCCATAATTATAGACCCATTCATTTCTATTGACCACGCAGACTTTCCGGTATAATTGCAGGAGGGTGTGCGGGCCATAGAAAGCCTCTGCAAAACATAGGACATGGCTTATCTTTTGCTATTTACGGACCGTTCTTCCGTACTTTATATGGGAGCATGGGCCGAAAATGCGGCAGCCTGTCCGCGGCCAGGTGATTTTTTTTTAAATCTGACCTGTCTCGCTTTATGGGGTAATAACTTGGGAATGCTTCTACCTATCCAAATGATTCTGAGATTGTTTTCTCGTGACATATTGTACTTTATGTTAGTGGTAAAATTTGGTCAATAAATTCAATATTTATTTGTGAAGAACACCAAAATTGAGAGAAAATTAGCATTTTTCTAAATGTAAATGTATCTGCTTGTAAGACAGGCAGTTCTACCACACATAATAGTTACTAGTTCACATTTCCCATATGTCTACTTTGTTTGCATAGTTTTTTGACCGTTCTTATATTTTTCTAGGACGTTACATGGCGTCGCACGGAACTATGTAACTCAATGGGGCCGTTCAGACAGTCCGTGATTTTCACGCAGCGCGTGTCCGCTGCGTAAAACCCGCGACATGTCCTATACTTGAGCGTTTTTCGCGCATCACGCACCCATTGAAATCGCTTCTGTGTGCTGCGTGTAATTCGCGCTACAGTTGTTAAATAAATGAAGGGAAGAAAAAAAAAGCACCTCATTCATTGCAGTTTCTAAGCATCAAAACCGCGTGTCATAAGGATGGCATATACGTGAAAATCACGCAGCCACGCACCAAATATTGATACACGGAACTGCAACGCACTGCGTTTTTTTTTTGGGCGCGCAAAACGCACACGCTCGTGTGAATTTCACCTTAGAACTTTAGCTGCAATTTCTCATATTTTCAAGAAAATTTCAAAAGGCCATTTTTTCCGGGACCAGTTCAATTGTGAAGCGGCTTTGAGGGCCTTATATATTAGAAACTCCCCATAAATCACCCCATTTTGAAAACGGCACCCCTCAAAGTATCCAAAACAGCATTCAGACAGTTTCTTAACCCTTTAGGCGTTTCACAAGAATTACATTTTGTAAATTTCACCTCTACTTTGCTGTATTGTTTGTTTGTTTTTTAAGAAATTTCATTTTTGATAAATTTTTTCTGTACCACAAAAAGTTTTACCAGAGAAATCGCAACTCGATATTTATTTCCCAGATTCTGCAGTTTTAGTAAATATCCCACATGTGGCCCTCGGGCAGTAATGGACTGAAACACCGGCCTCCGAAGCAAAGGAGCACCCAGTGGATTTTAGGGCCTCCTTTTTATTAGAATATATTTTAGGCCCCATGTCAGGTGTGAAGAGGCCAAAACAGTGGAAACCCTATTTAGGAAACTACACCCACAAGGAATCTAGAGGTACAGTGAGCATTTTGAGCCCACACGTTTTTTAGAATTCGGGCGTGAAAATGAATATCCGTTTTTTGTCCACCAAAATTTAGAATTTTTTTAATTTTTATAAAGGAGAAAAAGCCGCTCAACGCAACTTCTCCCGATTACGGCGATACTCCACATGGTCATAAATGTGTTTTTTTTTTGTTTTTTTCGTTAGAAATTAATTAACCCTTTCAGTACGGATCCTCTTTGTTTTTTCATTTTTGGTTTTCACCCCCCGCCATCCAAGATCTATAACTTTTTTATTTTTCCGTGGATTGGGCGGTGTGGGGGCTTATTTTTGGCGGGACGGGCTGTAGTTTTTATTGGTACCATTTTTTGGTACGGACAACTTTTTATTAATATTTTTTGGAGAACAAAGGTGACCAAAAAACAGCGATTTTGGGGTTTTAAATTCTTGATTCCTTACGGCGTTCACCGTGCGCTATAAATTATATTTTACTTTATTCTGCGGGTCGATACGATTACGGTCATACTAAATGTATATAGTTTTTTTTTTAATGTTTTGCAGCGTTTGTACAATAAAAATTGTATTTTTAAAAAAAATATTTTTTGTTGACAAATTCTGAGAGCCAGAACTTTTTTTCGTTTTCAGTCAAAAAACCTGTGTAAGGACTTGCTTTTTGCGGGACGGGTTGTAGTTTTTATTGGAATTATTTGGGGAACATGCGACTTTTTATTCCATATTTTGGGAGGGTGGTGACCAAAAAAAAAAAACTATAGCGATTCTGGCCTTGACTTTTATTTAATTAATTTTTTTGCGGTGTTTACCGTACGGGAAAAATATTATAGTTTGGGGTCGTTACAAACGCGGTGATACCAAATATGTGTACTTTTAATGTTTTCATTTTGTTCCTATAATAAAGGTCTTGTAGGGGGGGAAGCATTTTTTGTTTTTTTGACTTATAACTTTTATTTTTACACTTTTTTAAAACTTTTTATTACCCAGCTGACCTCCTGGTTCCCGGTGCACACGGTCACCAACAATGTGCATTGGAAGTGACTCCGTAACTGAATATCCTCGTGCGAGATGTAACTTGACGGGGGACCCCCAGTGTTTATCTCCTATAAAAAGCATTATAAAAAAAATATATATATATAAAGCTAGAACTATTCAGGACTCCCGTACAGACAGCAATGTTCACCCTGTGGACACTTCCCAGTCCACCTGCAACATATAGTAACAGGGCGTGAACATTTTTGCAAAGCAGCCCTGGGGCAAAAGAAGAGCATCAACATATGCAAAGCGGATAGGAAACTGTCAAGTCAAGGCTCATTGTTAGGCCTTATTCAGACGAACGTGGGGAAACTCAGACGTAAAAAACTGAAGTTTTTCACGCCCATGTTCCGGGTCCCGTTTTCACGGATCCCCATAGACTTGAGTCTATGGAGGGATCCGTGAAAACTGAAGAGAATAGGACATGTTCTATTTCTCAACGGAGCCTTCAAACGGTCCGTTGAAACGACGGCCGTGAGAACGGTCCCATTAAAATACATGCGTTCATGTGACGGCCGTACATACTGACTTGAAGAGGGTGAATATTTATGCATTCAATTCATTTGTTTTTAACCCCTTAACGCGCGTCAAAACAATATGACGCGGGCTTAGGAGCTGAACCTGCACCGTTTGCAGCGGCCACCGGCTCTGTTATACACCGAAAACGGTCCAAATCAGAGATAACACCGATCCCGCCGTTTAACCCTAGTGAAGACCCCTAGGTCTGCCTTCTGTGTCTGATTATTATGCCCTGCCGGAGGCTTAACAGTAGAGCACAGAATAAAGGAGTACATGGCAATAGTATTGTTGTGTATTGCATTAGGGATAACATGGTAACGTCGCCTAGTAAAACGGAAAAAAAAAGTGAAAAAATGTTTCATAAAATATAAAAAAAAACTACTTAAAATAAGTTTAAAAAACCTCCCTTCCTTTTGTTTGCTCATAAAAATATATAAAAAGGCAACATAATTGCTATCGCTGCGTTCGTTAAAGTCTGAACTATTAAAATTCCTCGTTATTTGAACTGCCAGGTGAATGCCCTTGAGTAATTGTAATGAATGTAGATCACTACCTAGTTATTGGTTTTCACTTTGACATAAGTCTTTTTCCGTTGATCAATGTCCGCGGGGCGTGAATACTTTTTATAGACTTGGTAAAAATATCTACATATAAAATGTACAACAATTCTATTTAAATAAGTCAAATCTACAGCCAATACTGCAAAAATGTGCGACTACCCGGTCTACAAATGGCAGTGCAATGTGACAGTAGTAAAATCTTGACATATCGGGTTGCATCTGGGTTGGGATTTTTCATTTGTCAGACCTCATGGTGTACAAATATTTGCATTTACAGGTCTGGAACTGTGAGCAAAAGGAAGAGAAGAAAGCCCCAGATCAGTTTCTGTGTGGAGCAGGGTACATCGATGACATTTTTTTTTTCTATTGACGTCAAAGGAGAAAAATGTTGCTTTAAAAACAACATCTGAAAAGCAATTTAGTTTCCTCTATAAGAAAATCTCGGATTAGTTCCTCAAAATTGTTTCTTTAATAATAAACACAGCAAAACCCCAGTAGCTACAGAGCCGTAAAGGGTGCAAAAACTACACCTGATGCTGAACAGGCTGAGCAGGTTTTCCCATAATAATACTCGGAAGTATAATCCACGCCGGGCCAATACAGAACATAATGGGGTCAGAGCGCTGCCTTCGGTGGCACCAAGCCCGTGATGCAATGGTTATCTTGATTACGTCAGGACATTTAAAGGAACGGTAACTTTTTTTTTTAACGTGAAAAGAATGCAAAAATAGTAATTTCTTGTAATTTACGGGTCTCTTAAAATGAAAAATGTACCTATATAGTCTATTCTACAAGGCCGCCATGATCTGAAGTCAATAAATAATTCTGTTTACAGCAGCCATAAAGTGAGACTGTTCAGTAAAAAATAAAAAAAATAAATGCCATAACAGATTTCCATGAATTGCTTATCTACATCTAATGGACAGCTTTCGGAGTATTCAGCCCACTTCTCAACCATAGGGCCATGAAATAAGTGGTCAGTAAAACATGGACATTTTTGGAGTAGAATTCTTTGCTCAAAATAAGGTATAACCAGTAACAATAGTCAATAACCCTACATGTTAATCAATCTGTCTATGTTATAAGGATAGATTGAACCAGCCTTGGTGGGAACAAAAGACCCTCAGCCAATCAATGGACTGAGCCTCAAAAACAATCCTCTCCGATGAAAGCTCAGACCAATGGGCTCCAATGTCTTTGTGGTGGTTAAGATAGGGACTCTAGACCTTCTCAGCTTCAACGTCCTTGCACTTGGTTGCCCAACCATAGGCAAGTTGGGTTTGATGTCATAATGTAGCAATTTCAGCAGATAAGAAGACATCCAATGGTTCTTTCATAGGTTTTCTGGCTAGTCCCCTTTCCTCAAAGGTACATCTTCATTATACTGCTAGTTGTAGGACAGTATTCCAACTGAAGATGTTCCAAAAGTGATCCCACCACTAGATGTTTACCTTGGCTTTTTTTGTTCCAGAGATGAACCCCATAGCTGTTCCTCAATAAGGTCTTCATCTCTTTCGGCTCAATAACCTCAAAGTACTTCTTCCAATCCTGCCATTGAATGGGATAGAAAGATTCCATGGGAAGAACATTCACCCCTCTACAGCTGTTCTTGTCCCTCAGTCTATGGATCCCACACCACCTCTTGTAGACCCGCGTCAAAAGCTGAGGACCTTGATGTCCATACAACCAGTAGTTGTAAGTGTTTACGAACTCTCTCATGCAGAGCTCAATGAACTTGTGTTGAGGTTGGAAGGTGATGAAGGCTCCGTTGATTATGTACAATGATTGCAAACCCATCGCATTCGTGATATTTAATAAATTCTTCAGGATAATGAAATCCGTATCCAGGTAAATGCCACCCCATTTCCATAGGATGGCCAAGCGGCAGGCGTCCGAAAGAGTTGGATAGTCCACCAATTCCCAATGTCTTTCTACTTTCAAATACCAAGAACTTAGAGGCGTATCGGAAAAAAGTTTCTTGAAGTCCATAGGAACAAACTCTACATTCGAGAAGCAACTCAGAAGAGAAAAGCCAAGGTTTTGAGGCAGGGATTGGTTGTTGCCCGTTAACCCTTTCATCATTATAGATATTTTTGTGTGCGGGTTGGCTCGGGCTGCAGACTCTACTGCACACATAGCTTGGAAGCTTGGACTAGTCTTCTCTGAGGTCTCCAAGAAGAAGATGCCACCAACACCAGTGGAATTAGTTTGAGAGCTCTTGGGTTCATGGGGTATGGAGTCTGGACAGGTGATCTCCTTAGGTAAATGGTGTAAGTGGGCCTCTTCTTTTGTCACGTATGTCAACCTTAAATACACGAAGACGAATACAGAGGACAGTGAACAGAAGGAAGCCAATGACATTGACCATGACTTCACAGTCCCCATTACCCCCGAGGACAGATAGTTGGATAACTTCATCGTTTTGTCAGATGATGGAACTTCAAAGTATCTGCAAAAGAAAAAATATTGGTCAATTTCACCAAAACTGTGGTCTGAAGAACCAATTTTACCGATTGTTGATGGTTATGAGGAGTTGGGGATTTTCTCACTAAAGACAACCCTGTCCATATGTTCTGATAGGACATATGGATATTTTGGAGGGGGTCTCCTGCTTGGGATCTTCGTCTATGAGTTGCTATGGAAGAGTGGCTCCTGCATTTGGGGACCTGGCCCGTCAGATCTGTTAATAGATAATGATCTGCATGTGAATTTTATTTAATAATGTATAATAGAGATGGTTTTATGCCTTTTACGATAAGTCTCCAGTTTTGAGTACTTTATCTGCTCTGAAAAATTCCCCTCCCCCACACTCTTATTCCAATTCTATGGCTCTTACGGAAACAGCGTAGCACAGCGAGCTTGGCTGTTTCCATACTCCCGGGTACATATGCCATAAATGTCTAAGATAGGAATACCCCTTTAAAAAAAAAGTAAATAAGCAGCTGGCCACTAGGGGTAGTTTACCGAAGATGCATTTGTTACTGAGTTCAATCTGAGCTCCCCCTAGTGGTGGCTGCTGGATGCTAGAATTTTATCATATTACTCTATAGCAGTGTGAAGGGAAGCTGCGGATTAAAAGGTCTGATAATTTGTCAGTAGCCAAAACATAACTGAACGACTACACGATCGACCTACATTTACCTGGAATACCATTTCTGACAGATGTACAGCACCTCACACGTCTACTGGAGACTCAAACTATCGTTACAGGGTCAACTATCTTAAAATGGTCCAAGGATTTAACAGCAGGACCAAACACTTTACTAAAAACTATAATACTGCCCCCTATATACAAGAATATAACTACAATAATACTGCCCCTATATACAAGAATATAACTACTATAATACTGTCCCCTATATACAAGAATATAACTACTATAATACTGCCCCCTATATACAAGAATATAACTACTATTATACTGCCCCTATATACAAGAATATAACTACTATAATACTGCCCCTATATACAAGAATATAACTACTATAATACTGCCTCCTATATACAAGAATATAACTACTATAATACTGCCTCCTATATACAAGAATATAACTACTATAATACTGCCACCTATATACAAGAATATATCTACTATAATACTGCCCCTATATACAAGAATATAACTACTATAATACTGCTCCTATATACAAGAATATAACTACTATAATACTGTCCCCTATATACAAGAATATAACTACTATAATACTGCCCCCTATATACAAGAATATAACTACTATTATACTGCCCCTATATACAAGAATATAACTACTATAATACTGCCCCTATATACAGGAATAGAACTACTATAATACTACCCTCTATATACAAGAATATAACTACTATAATACTGCCCCTATATACAAGAATATAACTACTATAATACTGCTCCTATATACAAGAAAATAACTACTATAATACTGCTCCTATATACAAGACTATAACTACTATAATACTGCTCCTATATACAAGAATATAACTACTATAATACTGCCCCCTATATACAAGAATATAACTACTATAATACTGCCCCTATATACAAGAATATAACTACTATAATACTGCCCCTATATACAAGAATATAACTACTATAATACTGCCCCCTATATACAAGAATATAACTACTATAATACTGCCCTTATATACAAGAAAAATAACTACTATAATACTGCTCCTATATACAGGAATATAACTACTATAATACTGTCCCTATATACAAGAATATAACTACTATAATACTGCCCCCCTATATACAAGAATATAACTACTATAATACTACCTCCTATATACAAGAATATAACTACTATAATACTGTTCCTATATACAAGTACAAGAATATAACTACTATAATACTGCTCCTATATACAAGAATATAACTACTATAATACTGCTCATATATACAAGAATATAACTACAGTAATACTGCTCCTAAATACAAAAATATAACTACTGTAATACTGCTCCTATATACAAGAATAGAACTACTATAATACTGCCCCTATATACAAGAATATAATTACTATAATACTGCCCCTATATACAAGAATATAACTACTATAATACTGCCCCCTATATACAAGAATATAACTACTATAATACTGCCTCTATATACAAAAATATAACTACTATAATACTGCCCCCTATATACAAGAATATAACTACTATAATACTGCCCCCTATATACAAGAATATAACTACTATAATACTGCCCCCTATATACAAGAATATAACTACTATAATACCCTCCCCTATATACAATAATATAACTGCTATAATACCCTCCCCTATATACAATAATATAACTACTATAATACCGGCCCCTATATACAAGAATATAACTACTATAATACCGCCCCCTATATACAAGACTATAACTACTATAATACCGCCCCCTATATACAAGAATATAACTTCTATAATACTGCCTCCTATATACAAGAATATAACTACTATAATACTGCTCCTGTATACAAGAATATAACTACTATAATACTGTCCCCTATATACAAGAATATAACTTCTATAATACTGCCTCCTATATACAAGAATATAACTACTATAATACTGCTCCTGTATACAAGAATATAACTACTATAATACCGCCCCCTATATACAAGAATATAACTTCTATAATACTGCCTCCTATATACAAGAATATAACTACTATAATACTGCTCCTGTATACAAGAATATAACTACTATAATACTGTCCCCTATATACAAGAATATAACTACTATAATACTGCCCCTATATACAAGAATATAACTACTATAATACTGCCCCTATATACAAGAATATAACTATTATAATACTGTGCCTATATACAAGAATATACTACTATAATACTGCCCCTATATACAAGAATATAACTACTATAATACTGCTCCTATATACAAGAATATAACTACTATAATACAGCCTCCTATATACAAGAATATAACTACTATAATACTGCCCCTATATTCACGAATATAACTACTATAATACTGTCCCCTATATACAAGAATATAACTACTATAATACTGCCTCCTATATACAAGAATATAACTACTATAATACTGCCCCTATATACAAGAATATAACTACTATAATACTGCTCCTATATACAAGAATATAACTACTATAATACTGCCCCCTACATACAATAATATAACTACTATAATACTGCCCCTATATACAAGAATATAACTACTATAATACTGCCCCTATATACAAGAATAGAACTACTATAATACTGCCCCTATATACAAGAATATAACTACTATAATACTGCCCCTATATACAAGAATATAACTACTATAATACTGCCCCTATATACAAGAATATAACTACTATAATACTGCTCCCTATATACAAGACTATAACTACTATAATACTGCCCCCTATATACAAGAATATAACTACTATAATACTGCCCCTATATACAAGAATATAACTACTATAATACTGCTCCTATATACAAGAATATAACTACTATAATACTGCTCCTATATACAAGAATATAACTACTATAATACTGCCCCTATATACAAGAATATAACTACTATAATACTGCCCCTATATACAAGAATATAACTACTATAATGCTGCCCCTATATACAAGAATATAACTACTATAATACTGCCCCTATATACAAGAATATAACTACTATAATACTGCTCCTATATACAAGAATATAACTACTATAATACTGCCTCTATATACAGGAATATAACTACTATAATACTGCCCCTATATACAAGAATATAACTACTATAATACTGTCCCCTATATACAAGAATATAACTACTATAATACTGTCCCCTATATACAAGAATATAACTACTATAATACTGCTCCTATATACAAGAATATAACTACTATAATACTGCCCCATATATACAAGAATATAACTACTATAATACTGCCCCATATATACAAGAATATAACTACTATACTACTGCCCCATATATACAAGAATATAACTACTATACTACTGCCCCTATATACAGAATATAACTACTATAATACTGCCCCCTATATACAAGAATATAACTACTATAATACTGCTCCCTATATACAAGAATATAACTACTATAATACTGCTCCTATATACAAGAATATAACTACTATAATACTGCCCATATATACAAGAATATAACTACTATAATACTGCCCCCTATATACAAGAATATAACTACTATAATACTGCTCCCTATATACAAGAATATAACTACTATAATACTGCTCCTATATACAAGAATATAACTACTATAATACTGCCCCTATATACAAGAATATAACTACTATAATACTGCTCCTATATACAAGAATATAACTACTATAATACTGCCCCCTACATACAAGAATATAACTACTATAATACTGCCCCTATATACAAGAATATAACTACTATAATACTGCTCCTATATACAAGAATATAACTACTATAATACTGCCCCTATATACAAGAATATAACTACTATAATACTGCTCCTATATACAAGAATATAACTACTATAATACTGCCCCCTACATACAAGAATATAACTACTATAATACTGCCCCTATATACAAGAATATAACTACTATAATACTGCTCCCTATATACAAGACTATAACTACTATAATACTGCCCCCTATATACAAGAATATAACTACTATAATACTGCCCCTTTATACAAGAATATAACTACTATAATACTGCTCCTATATACAAGAATATAACTACTATAATACTGCCCCTATATACAAGAATATAACTACTATAATACTGCCCCTATGTACAAGAATATAACTACTATAATGCTGCCCCTATATACAAGAATATAACTACTATAATGCCGCCCCTAAATACAAGAATATAACTACTATAATACTGCCCCAATATACAAGAATATAACTACTATAATACTGCTCCTATATACAAGAATATAACTACTATAATACTGCCTCTATATACAGGAATATAACTACTATAATACTGCCCCCTATATACAAGAATATAACTACTATACTACTGCCCCTATATACAAGAATATAACTACTATAATACTGCTCCCTATATACAAGAATATAACTACTATAATACTGCTCCTATATACAAGAATATAACTACTATAATACTGCCCCCTATATACAAGAATATAACTACTATAATACTGCCTCCTATATACAAGAATATAACTACTATAATACTGCTCCCTATATACAAGAATATAACTACTATAATACTGCCCCCTATACACAAGAATATAACTACTATAATACTGCCCCCTATATACAAGAATATAACTACTATAATACTGCCCCTATATACAAGAATATAACTACTATAATATTACCCCTATATACAAGAATATAACTACTATAATACTGCTCCTATATACAGGAATATAACGACTATAATACTGCTCCTGTATACAAGAATATAACTACTATAATACTGCTCCTATATACAAGAATATAACTACTTTAATACTGCCCCTTATATACAAGAATATAACTACTATAATACTGCCCCTATATACAAGAATATAACTACTATAATACTGCCCCTATATACAAGAATATAACTATTATAATACTGCCCCTATATACAAGAATATAACTACTATAATACTTCCCCTATATACAAGAATATAACTACTATAATACTGCACCCTACATACCAGAATATAACTACTATAATACTGCTCCCTATATACAAGAATATAACTACTATAATACTGCCCCTTATATACAAGAATATAACTACTATAATACTGCCCCTATATACAAGAATATAACTACTATAATACTGCCCCTATATACAAGAATATAACTATTATAATACTGCCCCTATATACAAGAATATAACTACTATAATACTTCCCCTATATACAAGAATATAACTACTATAATACTGCTCCCTATATACAAAACTATAACTACTATAATACTGCCCCCTATATACAAGAATATAATTACAATAATACTGCTCCTATATACAAGAATATAACTACTATAATACTACCCCCTATATACAAGAATATAACTACTATAATACTGCCCCTATATACAAGAATATAACTACTATAATACTGCTCCTATATACAAGAATATAACTACTATAATACTGCTCCTATATACAAGAATATAACTACTATAATACTGCTCCTATATACAAGAATATAACTACTATAATACTGCCCCTATATACAAGAATATAACTACTATAATACTGCCCCTATATACAAGAATATAACTACTATAATACTGCTCCTATATACAAGAATATAACTGCTATAATACTGCTCCTATATACAAGAATATAACTACTATAATACTGCCCCTATATACAAGAATATAACTACTATAATACTGCCCCCTATATACAAGAATATAACTACTATAATACTGCCCCCTATATACAAGAATATATCTACTATAATACTGCTCCTATATACTAGAATATAACTACTATAAGGGCATGACCACACATGGCGGAATTCCTCCGCAACTGTCCGCATCAATGCCGCACAGAATCTGCGTTGCAGATTCTGCAGCGGATCTGCACAAAATGTGCAGAAAATTGATGCGGACTGGCCGCTGCGGACTGCAGGAAAAGTGCTTCTCTTCTCCCTATTCAGTGCAGGATAGAGAGAAGGGACAGCACTTTCCCTAGTGAAAGTCAAAGAAATTCATACTTACCGCCCGTTGTCTTGGTGACGCGTCCCTCTTTCGGCATCCGGCCCGACCTCCCTGGATGACGCTCCAGTCCATGTGACCGCTGCAGCCTGTGCTTGGCCTGTGATTGGCTGCAGCCGTCACTTACACTGAAACGTCATCCTGGGAGGCCGGACTGGAGACAGAAACAGGGAGTTCTCGGTAAGTACGAACTTCATTTTTTTTTACAGATACATGTATATTGGGATCGGTAGTCACTGTCCCGGGTGCAGAAACAGTTACTGCCGATCGCGTAACTCTTTCAGCACCCTGGACAGTGACTATTTACTGACGTCTCCTAGCAACGCTCCCGTCATTACGGGAGCCCCATTGACTTCCTCAGTCTGGCTGTAGACCTAGAAATACATAGGTCCAGCCAGAATGAAGAAATGTCAAGTTAAAAAAGCAAGACGCATCCGCAGCACACATGACATGTGCATGACAGCTGCGGACTTCATTGCGGAACTTAGAATCTCCATTGAAGTCAATGGAGAAATTCCGCCATGAGTCCGCCACTGCTCCGCAACAGACAGAGCATGCTGCGGACACCAAATTCCGCTCCGCAGCCTATGCTCCGCAGCGGAATTGTACGCATCGTGTAAACGAACACTGCTAAATTAAAGTGAAAGTCAATGGAGAAACGGCTCCGCTGCGGAATAACGCTGCGGAGTGTCCGCAGCGGAATTTAAGTGAAATTCCGCCATGTGTGAACCCGCCCTAATACTGCCCCCTATATACAAGAATATAACTACTATAATACTGCTCCTATATACAAGAATATAACTACTATAATACTGCCCCCTATATACAAGAATATAACTACTATAATACTGCCCCCTATATACAAGAATATAACTACTATAATACTGCCCCCTATATACAAGAATATAACTACTATAATACTGCCCCTATGTACAAGAATATAACTACTATAATACTGCTCCTATATACAAGAATATAACTACTATAATACTGCTCCTATATACAAGAATATAACTACTATAATACTGCCCCCTATATACAGGAATATAACTACTATAATACTGCCCCTATATACAAGAATATAACTACTATAATACTGCCCCTATATACAAGAATATAACTACTACCGTATAATACTGCCCCCTATATACAAGAATATAACTACTATAATACTGCCCCCTATATACAAGAATATAACTACTATAATACTGCCCCCTATATACAAGAATATAACTACTATAATACTGCCCCTATATACAAGAATATAACTACTATAATACTGCCCCCTATATACAAGAATATAACTACTATAATACTACCCCTATATACAAGAATATAACTACTATAATACTGTCTCTATATACAAGAATATAACTACTATAATACTGCCCCCTATATACAAGAATATAACTACTATAATACTACCCCTATATACAAGAATATAACTACTATAATACTGTCTCTATATACAAGAATACTGCCCCTATATACAAGAATATAACTACTATAATACTGCCCCCTATATACAAGAATATATCTACTATAATACTGCTCCTATATACTAGAATATAACTACTATAATACTGTCCCCTATATACAAGAATATAACTACTATAATACTGCTCCTATATACAAGAATATAACTACTATAATACTGCCCCCTATATACAAGAATATAACTACTATAATACTGCTCCTATATACTAGAATATAACTACTATAATACTGTCCCCTATATACAAGAATATAACTACTATAATACTGCTCCTATATACAAGAATATAACTACTATAATACTACTCCCTATATACAAGAATATAACTACTATAATACTGCCCCCTATATACAAGAATATAACTACTATAATACTGCCCCTATATACAAGAATATAACTACTATAATACTGCCCCTATATACAACAATATAACTGCTATAATACTGCTCCTATATACAAGAATATAACTACTATAATACTGCCCCTATATACAAGACTATAACTACTATAGTACTGCCCCCTATATACAAGAATATAACTACTATAATACTGCCTCCTATATACAAGAATATAACTACTATAATACTGCTCCCTATATACAAGAATATAACTACTATAATACTGCTCCTATATACAAGAATATAACTACTATAATACTGCCACTATATACAAGAATATAACTACTATAATACTGCCCCTATGTACAAGAATATAACTACTATAATACTGCTCCTATATACAAGAATATAACTACTATAATACTGCTCCTATATACAAGAATATAACTACTATAATACTGCCCCCTATATACAGGAATATAACTACTATAATACTGCCCCTATATACAAGAATATAACTACTATAATACTGCCCCTATATACAAGAATATAACTACTATAATACTGCTTCTATATACAAGAATATAACTACTATAATACTGCTCCTATATACAAGAATATAACTACTATAATACTGCTCCCTATATACAAGACTATAACTACTATAATACTGCCCCCTATATACAAGAATATAACTACTATAATACTGCCCACTATATACAAGAATATAACTACTATAATACTGCCCCTATATACAAGAATATAACTACTATAATACTGCTCCTATATACAAGAATATAACTACTATAATACTGCTCCTATATACAAGAATATAACTACTATAATACTGCCCCCTATATACAAGAATATAACTACTATAATACTACCCCTATATACAAGAATATAACTACTATAATACTGTCTCTATATACAAGAATACTGCCCCTATATACAAGAATATAACTACTATAATACTGCCCCTATATACAAGAATATAACTACTATAATACTGCCCCCTATATACAAGAATATAACTACTATAATACTGCCCCCTATATACAAGAATATATCTACTATAATACTGCTCCTATATACTAGAATATAACTACTATAATACTGCCCCCTATATACAAGAATATAACTACTATAATACTGCTCCTATATACAAGAATATAACTACTATAATACTGCCCCCTATATACAAGAATATAACTACTATAATACTGCCCCCTATATACAAGAATATAACTACTATAATACTGCCCCCTATATACAAGAATATAACTACTATAATACTGCCCCTATATACAAGAATATAACTACTATAATACTGCCCCTATATACAACAATATAACTACTATAATACTGCCCCCTATATACAAGAATATAACTATTATAATACTGCCCCTATATACAAGAATATAACTTCTATAATACTGCTCCTATATACAAGAATATAACTACTATAATACTGCCCCTATATACAAGACTATAACTACTATAGTACTGCCCCCTATATACAAGAATATAACTACTATAAGGCTGGGTTCACACATGGCGGAATTGCACTTAAATTCCGCTGCGGACACTCCGCAGCGTTAATCCGCAGCGGAGCCGTTTCTACATTGACTTTCACTTTAATTTCGCAGTGTTCGTTTACACGATGCGTACAATTCCGCTGCGGAGCATAGGCTGCGGAGCGGAATTTGGTGTCCGCAGCATGCTCTGTCTGTTGCGGAGCAGTGGCGGACTCATGGCGGAATTTCTCCATTGACTTCAATGGAGATTCAAAGTTCCGCAATGAAGTCCGCAGCTGTCATGCACATGTCATGTGTGCTGCGGATGCGTCTTGCTTTTTTTACTTGACATTTCTTCATTCTGGCTGGACCTATGTATTTCTAGGTCTACAGCCAGACTGAGGAAGTCAATGGGGCTCCCGTAATGACGGGAGCGTTGCTAGGAGACGTCTGTAAATAGTCACTGTCCAGGGTGCTGAAAGAGTTAAGCGATCGGCAGTAACTGTTTCTGCACCCGGGACAGTGACTACCGATCCCAATATACATGTATCTGTAAAAAAAAATGAAGTTCGTACTTACCGAGAACTCCCTGTTTCTGTCTCCAGTCCGGCCTCCCAGGATGACGTTTCAGTGTAAGTGACGGCTGCAGCCAATCACAGGCCAAGCACAGGCTGCAGCGGTCACATGGACTGGCGCGTCATCCAGGGAGGTCGGGCTGGATGCCGAAGGAGGGACGCGTCATAAAGACAACGGGCGGTAAGTATGAATTTCTTTTACTTTCACTAGGGAAAGTGCTGTCCCTTCTCTCTATCCTGCACTGATAGGGAGAAGGGAAGCACTTTTCCCGCAGTCCGCAGCAGCTAGTCCGCATCAATTTTCTGCACATTTTGTGCAGATCCGCAGCCGTAATCCGCAACCCGGATTAGGTGCGGCATTGATGCGGACAGTTGCGGAGGAATTCCGCCATGTGTGGTCATGCCCTAATACTGCCTCCTATATACAAGAATATAACTACTATAATACTGCTCCCTATATACAAGAATATAACTACTATAATACTGCTCCTATATACAAGAATATAACTACTATAATACTGCCACTATATACAAGAATATAACTACTATAATACTGCCCCTATGTACAAGAATATAACTACTATAATACTGCTCCTATGTACAAGAATATAACTACTATAATACTGCTCCTATATACAAGAATATAACTACTATAATACTGCCCCCTATATACAGGAATATAACTACTATAATACTGCCCCTATATACAAGAATATAACTACTATAATACTGCCCCTATATACAAGAATATAACTACTACCGTATAATACTGCCCCCTATATACAAGAATATAACTACTATAATACTGCCCCCTATATACAAGAATATAACTACTATAATACTGCCCCTATATACAAGAATATAACTACTATAATACTGCCCCTATATACAAGAATATAACTACTATAATACTGCCCCTATATACAAGAATATAATTACTATAATACTGCCCCTATATACAAGAATATAACTACTATAATACTGCCCCCTATGTACAAGAATATAACTACTATAATACTGCTTCTATATACAAGAATATAACTACTATAATACTGCTCCTATATACAAGAATATAACTACTATAATACTGCTCCCTATATACAAGACTATAACTACTATAATACTGCCCCCTATATACAAGAATATAACTACTATAATACTGCCCACTATATACAAGAATATAACTACTATAATACTGCCCCTATATACAAGAATATAACTACTATAATACTGCTCCTATATACAAGAATATAACTACTATAATACTGCTCCTATATACAAGAATATAACTACTATAATACTGCTCCTATATATAGAAGAATATAACTACTATAATACTGCCCCCTATATACAAGAATATAACTACTATAATACTGCCCCCTATATACAAGAATATAACTACTATAATACTGCTCCTATATACAAGAATATAACTACTATAATACTGCCCCCTATATACAAGAATATAACTACTATAATACTGCCCACTATATACAAGAATATAACTACTATAATACTGCCCCTATATACAAGAATATAACTACTATAATACTGCTCCTATATACAAGAATATAACTACTATAATACTGCTCCTATATACAAGAATATAACTACTATAATACTGCTCCTATATACAAGAATATAACTACTATAATACTGCCCCTATATACAAGAATATAACTACTATAATACTGCTCCCTATATACAAGAATATAACTACTATAATACTGCCCCCTATATACAAGAATATAACTACTATAATACTGCCCCTATATACAAGAATATAACTACTATAATACTGCCCCTATATACAACAATATAACTTCTATAATACTGCTCCTATATACAAGAATATAACTACTATAATACTGCCCCTATATACAAGACTATAACTACTATAGTACTGCCCCCTATATACAAGAATATAACTACTATAATACTGCCTCCTATATACAAGAATATAACTACTATAATACTGCTCCCTATATACAAGAATATAACTACTATAATACTGCTCCTATATACAAGAATATAACTACTATAATACTGCTCCTATATACAAGAATATAACTACTATAATACTGCCCCCTATATACAAGAATATAACTACTATAATACTACCCCTATATACAAGAATATAACTACTATAATACTGTCTCTATATACAAGAATACTGCCCCTATATACAAGAATATAACTACTATAATACTGCCCCTATATACAAGAATATAACTACTATAATACTGCCCCCTATATACAAGAATATAACTACTATAATACTGCCCCCTATATACAAGAATATATCTACTATAATACTGCTCCTATATACTAGAATATAACTACTATAATACTGCCCCCTATATACAAGAATATAACTACTATAATACTGCTCCTATATACAAGAATATAACTACTATAATACTGCCCCCTATATACAAGAATATAACTACTATAATACTGCCCCCTATATACAAGAATATAACTACTATAATACTGCCCCCTATATACAAGAATATAACTACTATAATACTGCCCCTATATACAAGAATATAACTACTATAATACTGCCCCTATATACAACAATATAACTTCTATAATACTGCTCCTATATACAAGAATATAACTACTATAATACTGCCCCTATATACAAGACTATAACTACTATAGTACTGCCCCCTATATACAAGAATATAACTACTATAATACTGCCTCCTATATACAAGAATATAACTACTATAATACTGCTCCCTATATACAAGAATATAACTACTATAATACTGCTCCTATATACAAGAATATAACTACTATAATACTGCCACTATATACAAGAATATAACTACTATAATACTGCCCCTATGTACAAGAATATAACTACTATAATACTGCTCCTATGTACAAGAATATAACTACTATAATACTGCTCCTATATACAAGAATATAACTACTATAATACTGCCCCCTATATACAGGAATATAACTACTATAATACTGCCCCTATATACAAGAATATAACTACTATAATACTGCCCCTATATACAAGAATATAACTACTACCGTATAATACTGCCCCCTATATACAAGAATATAACTACTATAATACTGCCCCCTATATACAAGAATATAACTACTATAATACTGCCCCTATATACAAGAATATAACTACTATAATACTGCCCCTATATACAAGAATATAACTACTATAATACTGCCCCTATATACAAGAATATAACTACTATAATACTGCCCCCTATATACAAGAATATAACTACTATAATACTGCCCCTATATACAAGAATATAACTACTATAATACTGCCCCTATATACAAGAATATAACTACTATAATACTGCCCCTATATACAAGAATATAACTACTATAATACTGCCCACTATATACAAGAATATAACTACTATAATACTGCCCCTATATACAAGAATATAACTACTATAATACTGCTCCTATATACAAGAATATAACTACTATAATACTGCTCCTATATACAAGAATATAACTACTATAATACTGCTCCTATATATAGAAGAATATAACTACTATAATACTGCCCCCTATATACAAGAATATAACTACTATAATACTGCCCCCTATATACAAGAATATAACTACTATAATACTGCTCCTATATACAAGAATATAACTACTATAATACTGCCCCCTATATACAAGAATATAACTACTATAATACTGCCCACTATATACAAGAATATAACTACTATAATACTGCCCCTATATACAAGAATATAACTACTATAATACTGCTCCTATATACAAGAATATAACTACTATAATACTGCTCCTATATACAAGAATATAACTACTATAATACTGCTCCTATATACAAGAATATAACTACTATAATACTGCCCCTATATACAAGAATATAACTACTATAATACTGCTCCCTATATACAAGAATATAACTACTATAATACTGCCCCCTATATACAAG